>NW_027599173.1:7500-30416 GCF_964194155.1 Cetorhinus maximus | reverse complement strand
GGTGGCAGGGAGAGGATAGGAGGGGGTGGAGGGACAGAGGGGAGGAGGTGGAGCGAGAATGGAGAGTGGGTGGGGCAGGGACAGGAGAGGGGCGAGACGGAGGGGTGGGGAGTGGATAGAGGGGGAGAGGAGGAGGAGGTGTGGTGGGAGTGGGAGAGGATGGTGGTATGGAGGGGCAATGAGGAGGTGGGGAAATGGGAGTGGGAATGGGGGAGGGGGGAAATGGGCGTGGGAATGGGGGAGCGAGAAATGAGGGGAAATGATGGGAGTGGGAATGGGAGGAGGGGGGAAATGGGAGTGGGAATGGGGGAGCGAGAAATGAGGGGAAATGGGAGTGGGATTGGGGGAGGGGGGAAATGGGAGTGGGTATGGGGGAGGGGGGAAATGGGAGGAGGGATGAATGATGAGATGGGGAAAGGAGGGAGGAATGAGCAAAGGGGAATAGTGAAGGGAGAGTGAGGGACAGACGAGATGGAATGGGGGGGAGGTGAATAAGGGAAGGGGGAATAGAATTGATGTGGGGGATGAAGAATGGGGGGAATGAGGGAAATGGAATGGGAAAATGGGGAAAGGGCAAATGGGAGGAGGGATGGTGTCAGAAATGAGAAAAGGGGGAATGGGAGGGATGAGGGGGAATGGGAGGGATGAGGGGGAATGGGAGGGATGAGGGGGAATGGGAGGGATGACAGGAAATGAGGAGGGTGATTGGGAGTTTGTAATGAGGGGCATGGGAGGAATCGGGAGGGCAGAATGAGGGGGGAAGGGAAGGGGGAATAAGGGGAGGGAGGAATGAGGAAAGGGGTAATAGCAGAGGAGGAATTAGGGGAAATGGGAGTCGGAATGGGAGAGGGAGAAATGAGGGAAGGGCTGCTTTGTCCTGGGTGGTGCGAGCTTCTTGAATGTTATTGGAGCTGCACTCATCCAGGCAAGTGGAGAGTATCACATCGCACTCCTGACTTGTGCCTTGTAGATGGTGGACAGGCTTTGTCAGGTGAGTTACTCACCGCAGGATTCTTAGCCTCTGACCAGCTCTTGTAGACACAGTATTTATGTGCTTGTCCAGTCCCTTTTCACATGGTCCATCTCTGACACTTCCCTTCCATTCCTTGACCTCTCTGTCTCAATTTCTGGTGATAGACTATCCACCAATATCCATTACAAGCCTACCGACTCCCACAGCTACCTCGACTACAGTCCTCACACCCCGCTTCCTGTAAGGACTCCATCCCATTCTCTCAGTTCCTTTGCCTCCGTCGCATCTGTTCTGATGATGCCACTTTTAAAAGCAGTTCCTCTGACATGTCTTCCTCCTTCCTTAACCGAGGTTTTCCACCCACGGTGGTTGACAGGGCCCTCAACCCTGTCTGGCCCATCTCCCACGCATCCACCCTCACACCTTCTTCTCCCTCCCAGAAATATGATAGGGTCCCCCTTGTCTTCACTTATCACCCCACCAGCCTCCGCATTCAAAGGATCATCCTCCGCCATTTCCACCAACTCCAGCATGATGCCACCACCAAACACATCTTCCCCTCACCCCCATTGTCGGCATTCCGCAGGGATCGTTCCCTCCGGGACACCCTGGTCCACTCCTCCGTCACCCCCTACACCTCAACCCCCTCCCAAGGCACCATCCCATGCAACCGCAGAAGATGCAACACCTGCCCCTTCACTTCCCCTCTCCTCACCGTCCAAGGGCCCAAACACTCCTTTCAAGTGAAGCAGCATTTCACTTGCACTTCCCTCAATTTAGTCTACTGCATTCGCTGCTCCCAATGCGGTCTCCTCTACATTGGAGAGACCAAACAGAGACTGGGTGACCGCTTTGTGGAACACCTTTGGTCTGTCCGCAAGCATTACCCAGACCTCCCTGTCGCTTGCCATTTCAACACACCACCCTGCTCTCATGCCCACTTGTCCGTCCTTGGCCTGCTGCATTGATCCAGTGAAACTCAACGCAAACTGGAGGAACAGCACCTCATCTTCCGACTAGGCACTTTACAGCCTTCTGGGCTGAATACTGAGTTCAACAATTTTAGATCATGAACTCCCTCCTCCATCCCCACCCCCTTTCCGATCCCCCTTTTTCTAATAATTTTTTAAAAATATATTTATTATTCTTTTCCCACCTATTTCTATTGTTACTGTTAAAATTTATTTCTATCCATTGTTTTATCTCCACCTTTTAGCCTATTTTGATCTGTTCCCTCCCCCACCCCACCCAACCCAACCCCCACTAGGGCTATCTGTCACTTCCTCATCCTGCTTTCTACCCTTAATGTTACCATTAGCACATCTTTTAGCTAATATCACTGCTGTCAACACCCCTTTGTCCTTTTGTTTATGACATCTTTGGCAATCTCTCCTTTGCCTCCACCTATCACTGGCTCTCTATCCAGCTCTCCCTTAAACAGCTTATATTTCACCACATTTCTATTCCTCTTTAGTTCTGATGAAGAGTCATACGGACTCGAAACGTTTACTCTGTATTCCTCTCCACAGACGCTGTCAGACCTGCTGAGTTTTTCCACAATTTTTGTTTTTGTTTCAGTCTGGCTCAGTTGGGGCTAGGGAGAATATTGGTGAGGGAATGAGGAGAGGGGGCAATGAGGGGAAACGGAGGAAAGTTGTGAGGAGAATGCAAGGAAACTTCAAGGGGACTTAGTCAGGCTAAGTGAATGGACAAGAATGTGACAGATGAAATATAAGGTGAATAAGGGTGACTTTGGTAGAGAAAAAAAGCACTACTTTCTCCTGCTTGTGAATGGTGAAATGGCAGACTGAGCTTTGCAGTTCCACAAGGCAATATTACTGGTTCCACAAGCTAGGTCCATGTCACATGACTTTCACCTCTCTATTCTGGCTTTGACAAGGGGCGTGTACCCCTTTGTCTGGATCCCTGATGCTGTTAAATGTTCCAACCATTAATACTTGAAAGGAAGGTTGTGGGGTTCCTGTTCCTGTCCATTCAACAGCTGAAAAGCAACGAACCCTGGGGAGTCGGTGAAATCCCTGCCGAAATTCTGAAACACAATGGAGATATATTCTTGGCATAGTAGCACAACCTCAAATTCCTCATCTGGGAAGAGGAGTGCGTGTCAGGTATCCCTGGGATGTAGTGATCATGACTACGCCCAAGAAGGGAGACAAGTCCGACTGCGGGAACTACATAGGAGTTTCTCTGCTGTCTGCCACAGGGAAGATCATTGCAAGGTTCCTCCTCAATCATTTCCCCACAGTGGCCGAAGAGCTCCTTCCAGAGTTTCAGTGTGGTTTTTGCCCATTGAAAGGCACCACAGTCATGAGCATCTTAGATTTACTTAGACTTAAAAGACTTCCTGTGTTTAGAGATGCATGAGGCAGGCAAAGCACATCTGTTTTCTGTAGCTTGTTTTTCCTGGAACAGGTCACTAGTCTGAAGCCAGAGGCTATAGTTTGACACCACTCCACATCAAGCATAGCTGACCAAGAGTTTCTCCTGCTCTTACTAGCTGTTATGGCATGTTGGAAGGATTTGCAGGTTGGCAATCAACCCCAATGAACGTCCTTTCTGTGGCCATCAAGTCCCGGAGTGGGACTCGAACCCTGAGCTTCTGGCTCAGAGTCAGGTACGCTACTCACTACACAAAATCTCCGCTGCACAGCAAATTCAAGAAAAGTGCAAGGAACAGCATCAGTCGCTGTACATGGCTTTCCTTCGACTTCACGAAAGTCTTTGTCAACCTCGAAGGCTTGTGCAGTATCCTCCTCAAATTTGGCTGCCCTCAGAAATCGTCTGCCTAATCCATGGTAACCTGCAAACTGTGATCCTCACCAATGGAGGCACCACATGGAAGCAATGGAGGCACCACATACTCTATGTCAGGGGAGACTGGAGTCAAACATGGCCATGCACCAAGTCTTCTCCATTTTCCTCACAGCGATATGACACCTCACCACCGGCAAATTACCCACAGGCATGGAGATAATCTAGAGAACGGTTTGGAAACTGTTTAACTTGCGCTGCCTTCAAAACCAAAATCTCCTCAACCTAAGTCATTGAGCTTCGGTATACAGATGGTGCTTTTGTGTGTGCGCTCACTCAGAAACTGAGCTGCAGGTCATTGTCAACGCCTTCTCCATAGCATGTTGTTATGATATGGCTGCAATTTGAGAGGAAAAAGCTGGAATCAGATGTAACGGTATTACAGTTGAATAAAGGTAACTACAGAGACATGAGGGAGGAGCTGGCCAGAATTGACTGGGAGATGAGCCTAGCAGGAAAGACAGTGAAACGGCAATGGCAGGAGTTTCTGGGAGTAATTTGGGAGACACAGCAAAAACTCATCCCTAGGAAGAAGAAGCATACTAAAGGGAGGACGAGGCAACCATGGCTGACAAGGGAAGTCAGGGACGGTATAAAAGCTAAAGAGAAAGCATACAATGCGGCGAAGAGCATTGGGAAACCAGGGGATTGGGAAGCCTACAAAGACCGCCAGAGGACAACTAAAAAAGAAGTAAGGAGGGAGAAAATTAAATATGAGGGTAAACTAGCCAGTAATATAAAAGAAGATTGCAAGAGTTTTTTTAGATATATAAAGGGTAAGAGAGAGGCGAAGGTGGACATTGGGCCGCTGGAAAATGACGCTGGAGAAGTAGTAGTGGGGAACAAAGAAATGGCGGAGGAACTGAATAGGTGCTTTGCATCAGTCTTCACGGTGGAAGACACGAGTAACACCCCCAAAGTTCAAGAGAGTCGGGGGGGCAGAGGTGAGTATGGTGGCCATTACCAAGGAGAAGGTGCTAGGAAAACTGAAAGGTCTGAAGGTGGATAAATCACCTGGACCAGATGGATTACACCCCAGAGTTCTGAAGGAGATAGCTGAAGAGATAGTGGAGATGTTAGTTGTGATCTTTCAGGAATCACTGGAGTCAGGGAAGGTCCCAGAGGACTGGAAAATCGCTAATGTAACCCCCCTGTTTAAGAAGGGAGTGAGGCAAAAGACAGGAAATTACAGGCCGATTAGCCTGACCTCGGTCCTTGGTAAGATTTTAGAGTCCATTATTAAGGATGAGATTTCAGAATACTTGGAAGTGCATGGTAAAATAGGGCAAAGTCAGCATGGTTTCATCAAGGGGAGGTCATGCCTGACAAATCTGTTAGAATTCTTTGAGGAGGTAACGAGTAGGTTACACAAAGGAGAGCCAATGGATGTTATCTACTTGGACTTCCAGAAGGCCTTTGACAAGGTGCCGCACAGGAGGCTGCTCAGTAAGATAAGAGCCCATGATGTTAGAGGCAAGGTACTAGCATGGATAGAAGATTGGCTGTCTGGCAGGAGGCAGAGAGTGGGGATAAGGGCGTCCTTCTCAGGATGGCGGCTGGTGACTAGTGGAGTTCCGCAGGGGTCAGTGTTGGGACCACAACTTTTCACTTTATACATTAATGATCTAGATGAAGGAACTGAGGGCATCCTGGCTAAGTTTGCAGATGATACAAAGATAGGTGGAGGGACAGGTAGTATTGAGGAGGCGGGGAGGCTGCAGAAGGATTTGGACAGCTTAGGAGAATGGGCAAAGAAGTGGCAGATGGAATACAACGTGGGGAAGTGTGAGGTCATGCACTTTGGTAGGAAGAATAGAGGCATAGACTATTTTCTAAATGGGGAGAGAGTTCAGAAATCTGGAGTGCAAAGGGACTTGGGAGTCCTAGTCCAGGATTCTCTTAAGGTTAACTAACAGGTTGAGTCGGTAGTTAGGAAGGCAAATGCAATGTTGGCATTTATTTCGAGAGGACTAGAATATAAAAGCAGGGATGTGCTGCTGAGGCTTTATAAGGCTCTGGTCAGACCACATTTAGAATATTGTGAGCAACTTTGGGCCCCGTATCTCAGGAAGGATGTTCTGGCCCTGGAGAGGGTCCAGAGGAGGTTCACGAGAACGATCCCAGGAATGAAAGGCTTAACATATGAGGAACGTTTGAGGACTCTGGGTCTATACTCGATGGAGTTTAGAAGGATGAGGGGGGATCTGATTGAAACTTACAGAATACTGAAAGGCCTGGATAGAGTGGACGTGGGGAAGATGTTTCCATTAGTAGGAGAGACTAGGACCCGAGGGCACAGCCTCAGAGTAAAGGGAAGACCTTTTAGAACAGAGATGAGGAGAAACTTCTTTAGCCAGAGAGTGGTGAATCTATGGAATTCATTGCCACAGAAGGCTGTGGAGGCCAGGTCATTGAGTGTATTTAAGACAGAGATAGATAGGTTCTTGATTGGTAAGGGGATCAAAGGTTACGCGGAGAAAGCGGGAGAATGGGGTTGAGAAACTTATTAGCCATGATTGAATAGCGGAGCAGACTCAATGGGCCGAATGGCCTAATTTCTGCTCCTATGTCTTATGGTCTTATGGCTGGTGGTATTTGCCAGGCTGACTAAATCCACAAGGGAAACTTGGCCACGCTATGACAACGATTTTGCTGTTTGTATTTATTATGAGAAGGCTGGTACTCTGAAATCAGAAGTATGAATCCACTACCACTTTTAGAGATTTGAAAGATTACGTTAAAACATTTATTAACAAAAGAACAAAAAACTTAAACACACACATAAGATTACAGTTAAACAGTTATAGCAGTTCCCAAAATTTCTACTTAACCAGACTCCCAACTACACACCCCCTTTAATACAACAGTCTAAATAGATTTTGAATTTATAAAGTCATCCAGCAATTTTACCACACCTTTCAAGATCTCACACAGACACACTTCACATAGCCTTCCATACTTCTTTAAATATATTTCTCCCTTTCTGATCTGTAAATCCCATTGTTTCAACTAGCCTTTAGAAGTTACTTTTCCCAGGAAGGCAATGACGTAGTGGTATTGTCGCTGGACTAATAATCCAGAGACCCAGGGTAAAGCTCTGGGAACCTGCATTCGAATCCCACCACGGCAGATGTTTGAATTTGAATTCAGTACAAATCTGGAATTAAGAGTCTGATGCTAACCATGAAACCATTGTTGATTGTTGTAAAAACCTATCTGGTTCACTAATGTCCTTTAGGGAAGGAAACCTGCTGTCCTTACCTGGTCTGGCCTACATGTGACTCCAGACCCACAGCCATGTGGCTGACTCTTAAATGTCCCCTGAACAAGGGCAATTAGGGGTGGGCAATAAATGCTGGCCTAGCCAGTGATGCCCACATCACATGAATGAATAAAAAACATGTTATCATTATGGCCAGCACTTTTGGGAAAATCAACAATCACCTTGCCTTATTTATCTTACCTGTTGTAAACATTTTCCATATCTCTTTGAAAATCACCTTTCCCACTTGTTCAAAAATGCAAAGTTCATTCACACTGTCTCTACTGAGACCCCACCCCAGTTTACTCATCTCATTTCAAATGCCTGTTTTACACATAACTTCTTTGATAATTTAAACCTTGCAGTCTAATCATCTCTAGTTTAATTAAATTAGCCACACACATAGAACCATACACCCACACACAAACATAAGACTGCTTTAAAGTATCCCATAGTAATATTAGGAAAAACATGATAATTCCTTGACAGGATGAGAGAATGACCTTTCACTAAATACCAGGAAAACTATGGTCCTCTTCCAACCAGCTCCCAAGATACAACATCTTCCCAATCAATTAAAATCACCAGCAAGATCCTGGAAAATGTGGACTATTTTCCATAATGTGAATGCCTCCCTTTGATGACTGTAGACATGGATGAAGAAATTCATCATCACCTCCAATGTGTCAGCTTAGCTTTCAAATGAATTAGGAGCAGAGCATTTGAGAACCAGGCTAACAAACCCAAGACTAAAGTTATGGTTTACCGGGTAGCAGTGATCCCACACCCCTTTATGCTTCAGAGACTTGGACAACCTTCAGCAGGTACCTCAATGGTGAACCTGTGGAATTATCTACCACAGAGGACTGTGGAGGCCAGGTCACTGAATATATTTAAGAAGGAAATAAATAGATTTCTAGACTCTAAAGGTGTCAAGGGATTTGGGGAGTGAGTGGGAGTACGGCATTAAGATAGAGGATCAGCCATGATCATATTGAATGCCGGAGCAGGCTCGAGGGCCCAAGCGGCCTACTCCTGCTTCCATTTTGTATGTTTCTATCTCAGGATAAGAGGTTGATCATTTAGGACTGAGATCAGGAGAAATTCCTTCATTAAAAGGATTGTAAATCTTTGTAAAAACTTCTGCTCCTATTTATTTTGTTTTATAAAGCTTATGGGATATTGGACTTTATAAATAGAGGCATAGAATACAAAAGTAATGAGGTTATGATGAATATTTATAAAACACTGACCTCTGACCTCAACTGGAGTATTGTGTCCAATTCTGGGCACCATCATTTTGGGAAGACATGAAGGCATACAGAGGCTGCAGAAAAGATTCTGGGATGAGAGACATCAGTGAATCCAAGAGAATTATTCTGAATGAAAATACGAATTGAACAAAGCATTACTTCCCTGGTAGGTTTGTGATTACTAGTGGCATTCAATCTTGAAGTCCTTTCAGTCACCTGATTTGCTATACAGAAGCTTGAACTTATAGATTGGGACACACCCTCACAAGGTTCCTAGGAATTCCAACTCCACTGCAAGCAGTTTTGTCAACAAGGGACAATTTTGCCATTGGTGACAATTTATAAATGCCCCCACAATTCATGATGTACTTTAACGAGAGAGTCAAGGACAGCCTTCCAAACGTATCACAGAATCACACAGTGCAGAAGAGGCCCTTCGGCCCATTGAGTCTGCACCGACACGTGAGAAACACCTGACCTACTTACCTAATCCCACCTACCAGCACATGGTCCATAGCCTTGAATGTTATGATGTGCCAAGTGCTTATCCAGTACTTTTTAAAGGATGTGAGGCAACCTGCCTCCACCACCCTCCCAGGCAGCACCCTCTGGGTAAAAAAGTTTTTCCTCACATCCTCCCTAAACCTCCTGCCCCTCACCTTGAACTTATGTCCCCTCGTGACTGACCTTTCAACTAAGGGGAACAGCTGCTCCCTATCCACCATGTCCATGCCCCTCATAATCTTGTATACCTCGATCAGGTCGCCCCTCAGTCTTCTCTGCTCCAACGAAAACAACCCAAGTCTATCCAACCTCTCTCCATAACTTAAATGTTTCATCCCAGGCAACATCCTGGTGAATCTCCTCTGCACCCCCTCCAGTGCAATCACACCCTTCCTATAATATGCCGACCAGAACGTGCAGTTCTCCAGCTGTGGCGTCACCAAGGTTCTATACAACTCCAACATTACCTCCCTACTTTTGTAATCTATGCCTTGATTGATAAAGGCAAGTGTCGCATATGCCTTTTTCACCACCCCACTAACATGCCCCTCCGCCTTCAGAGATCTATGGATACACATGCCAAGGTCCCTTTGTTCCTCAGAACCTCCTAGTGCCATGCTGTTCATTGAATACTTCCTTGACAAATCACTCCTTCCAAAGTGTATCTACTCGCACTTTTCAGGGTTAAATTCCATCAGCCACTTATCTGCCCATTTGACCATCCCGTCTATATCTTCCTGTAGCCCAAGACACTCATCCTCACTGTTAACCACCCAGCCAATCTTTGTGTCATCTGCAAACTTACTAATCCTACCCCCCACATAGTCATCTATGTCGTTTATATAAATGACGAATAATAGGGGACCCAGCACAGATCCCTGTGGCACGCCACTGGACACTGGCTTCCAGTCACTAAAGCATCCTTCTGTCATCACCCTCTGTCTCCTACAACTAAGCCAATTTTGAATCCACCTTATCAAATTACCCTGTATCCCACATGCATTTGCCTTTATAAATCTCCCATGTGGGACTTTGTCAAAGGCTTTGCTGAAATCCATATAAACTACATCAACTGCACTACCCTCATCTACACACCTGGTCACCTCAACAAATTCAATCAAATTTGTTAGGCATGACCTCCCTCTGACAAAGCCATGCTGACTATCCCTGATCAAATCTTGCCTCTCCAAATGGAAATAGATTCTCTCCTTCAGAATTTTCTCCAATAGTTTCCCTATCACTGACGTGAGATTCACTGGTCTGTAGTTCCCTGGCTTATCTCTACAACCCTTCTTAAATAGCGGAACCACGTTAGCTGTTCTCCAGTCCTCTGGCACCTCCCACATGGCCATAGAGGAATTAAAAATTTGGGTCAGTGCCCCTGCGATCTCCTCCCTTGCCTCCCTCAGCAGCCTGGGGCACAAATGATCCAGACCTGGAGATTTGTCCACTTTTAAGCCTGCCAACGCCTCCAATACCTTGTCACTCCCTATATCAATTTGCTCAAGAACCTCGCAGTCTCTCTTCCCGAGTTCAATACATTCATCCTCATTCTCTTGGGTGAAGATGGATGAGAAATATTCGTTCAACACTCTAGTGATGTCCTCTGGCTCCACCCATAGATTGCCCCCTTGGTCCCTAATGGGCCCTACTCTTTCCCTGGTTATCCTCTTCCCATTGATATGCTTATAGAATATCTTGGGATTTTCCCTACTTTTACCAGCCAGAGCTTTCTCATATCCCCTCTTTGCTTTCTGAATTGCTTTCTTAAGCTCCACCCTGCACTTTCTGTACTCCACGAATGCCTCTGCTGATTTGCTCCCCTTGTACCTGCTAAAAGCTTCAGAAGGCGGTGGAGGCGGGGTCAAGTCAGGCAGGTAGGTTTGTTGATTTCATAAAATGTTAACTTATAGGAAATGGGCAGGTGCAGAAAGGTGGCGTTAGAAAGGGCATCTGGGTGTCCTCGGGCTGGCATGGACAAGATGGGCTGAATGGCCTCCTTCTGTGCTGTAACCTTTCTATGGTTCTATGGAAATGCTGAAGAAAATGGCTTTAAAATTGGAGAACTGGACAAAACCAACAAGAGTAATCTAATTGAACATTTGCAAAAATTTTCATAGCAACATAAGAAATATGAGCAGGACTTTCAGGTTGGTGGCTGCGCCTTGTGGTGTCAGGAAAGGATATTTGTGTACGTACAAACATACAAAATAGGAGCAGGAGTAGGCCATTCAGCCCCTTGAGCCTGCTCCGCCATTCATTAAGATCATGGCTGATCTGTTTGTGTTTCGATTTCCACATTCCCATTTACCACCGATAATCTTTGATTCACTTGCCTAACAAGAATCTATCTACCTCTGCCTTAAAAATATTCAATGACCCCACCTCCACCGCCTTCTGAGGCTGAGAGTTCCAAAGCTGCACAAGCCTCTGAGAGAAAAAAATTCTCCTAATCTCTACTAAAAGGACAACCCCTGCTATAAATTGTAAGAAATTGAACCTCCGGCACAGACCCCTGCGGGACTCCACTCCAATCATTACTTTCAAGAGAATGTAGATAATTGAAAGAGCAGTCGTGCCTTAGACCAAGATTGGAAACATTGGTCTGAATCTTCTAAGTAGTGGCAGTACTGGGTGCATTGCTGCTGCACAGGAAGATTTTCCTGATCCGATACTGCTGTTGAGCATTTCTTCCAGGATCTTCTGACCCCAACTGCCAAAGAAATTCACAGTGCCCCATGGGGAATGTCATTGGAGGAGAGTGGATTTGGGAAGAGAAGACATGCCTCCTTTTTATGGAACTAGCTGCCATATTCTTTCTGGTAAAGGTCATCTCTTTGAGTATGGGCGGGTGAATGAGTGAGGTAGTTGGGTCTGGTCGGTCGGTTGGGGCTGGGTTGTGATTGTACCCTTATTATAAATTGTTGTTCATTCACTGAGCAAAGGAAGAACCTAGAGCTAGTCTTTCTTTAACATTGGTTTATTCACATAAACCAGAGAACACAGACACAGGCAGCCTTTTCCTCCCCAGCGCAGGTGGAGACTGGTTCTTATATATGCTTTAAAATAATGCCCAAACCTTTCCCCCGAATAGTAACAGCTGCTGTCACTTACAACTAGAGCATGCACTTCATTGTGACAGGATTGCAACATTAATGATCCAGATTTTAGACCAGCTTTTCATTTCCTGGGACTATCTGCATAAGTACTGTAGACCCCTCATGTCTCCAACTATAGCTCAGTCAGAGACATTTGTGGCAGGTCCCAGGGAGTAGGGGAATTGCCCATTGGAAGTTTAAACTTCCAAGCAATTCCCAGGTAGGTCCACATGTCTGGGGTTCCACAGGGTCCCGATGCATATCTTCAGTTGAACTGGAGACTGAAAGATTTGAGTCATTGAGTTTAGGGTGAGGATTTTAGAGTGGATTTGGAAGTATAATGTGATGACTTGGTAAGTTATGCTGGGCTTTGTTGAGGCTATTTGGGCTACATTGGGCTGTGTGGGCTAGGTCTGTCTAAATCTACATTAAAGTTAAGATTAGAGCGGGGCATTGCATTAGCGTTAGGATTTTATATCATTGATGTGCTGAGGGGCTATTAGACTTAACGTTTATTAGGGACTCTTAGGTTTAGGCTAATTAAGATTTCTTAGGGGCCATTAGATTGAAACCTATTATGGTCTGCAAGGGACTATTATAAGACCATAAGACATAGGAGCAGAAATTAGGCCATTCGGCCCATCGAGTCTGCTCCGCTATTCAATCATGGCTGATAAGTTTCTCAACCCCATTCTCCCGCCTTCTCCTCGTAACCTTTGATCCCCTTACCAATCAAGAACCCATCTATCTTGTTCTTAAATACACTCAATGACCTGGCCTCCACAGCCTTCTGTGGCAATGAATTCCATAGATTCACCACTCTCTGGCTAAAGAAGTTTCTCCTCATCTCTGTTCTAAAAGGTCTTCCCTTTACTCTGAGGCTGTGCCCTCGGGTCCTAATCTCTCCTACTAATGGAAACATCTTCCCCACGTCCACTCTATCCAGGCCTTTCAGTATTCTGTAAGTTTCAATCAGATCCCCCCTCATCCTTCTAAACTCCATCGAGTATAGACCCAGAATCCTCAAACGTTCCTCATATGTTAAGCCTTTCATTCCTGGGATCATTCTCATGAACCTCCTCTGGACCCTCTCCAGGGCCAGCACATCCTTCCTGAGATACGGGGCCCAAAGTTGCTCACAATATTCTAAATGTGGTCTGACCAGAGCCTTATAAAGCCTCAGCAGCACATCCCTGCTTTTATATTCTAGTCCTCTCGAAATAAATGCCAACATTGCATTTGCCTTCCTAACTACCGACTCAACCTGTTAGTTAACCTTAAGAGAATCCTGGACTAGGACTCCCAAGTCCCTTTGCACTCCAGATTTCTGAACTCTCTCCCCATTTAGAAAATAGTCTATGCCTCTATTCTTCCTACCAAAGTGCATGACCTCACACTTCCCCACGTTGTATTCCATCTGCCACTTCTTTGCCCATTCTCCTAAGCTGTCCAAATCCTTCTGCAGCCTCCCCGCCTCCTCAATACTACCTGTCCCTCCACCTATCTTTGTATCATCTGCAAACTTAGCCAGGATGCCCTCAGTTCCTTCATCTAGATCATTAATGTATAAAGTGAAAAGTTGTGGTCCCAACACTGACTCCTGTGGAACTCCACTAATCACTGGCCGCCATCCTGAGAAGGACCCCCTTATCCCCACTCTCTGCCTCCTGCCAGACAGCCAATCTTCTATCCATGCTAGTACCTTGCCTCTAACATCATGGGCTCTTATCTTACTGAGCAGCCTCCTGTGCAGCACCTTGTCAAAGGCCTTCTGGAAGTCCAAGTAGATAACATCCATTGGCTCTCCTTTGTGTAACCTACTCGTTACCTCCTCAAAGAATTCTAACAGATTTGTCAGGCATGACCTCCCCTTGATGAAACCATGCTGACTTTGCCCTATTTTACCATGCACTTCCAAGTATTCTGAAATCTCATCCTTAATAATGGACTCTAAAATCTTACCAAGGACCGAGGTCAGGCTAATCGGCCTGTAATTTCCTGTCTTTTGCCTCACTCCCTTCTTAAACAGGGGGGTTACATTAGCGATTTTCCAGTCCTCTGGGACCTTCCCTGACTCCAGTGATTCCTGAAAGATCACAACTAACATCTCCACTATCTCTTCAGCTATCTCCTTCAGAACTCTGGGCTGTAATCCATCTGGTTCAGGTGATTTATCCACCTTCAGACCTTTCAGTTTTCCTAGCACCTTCTCCTTGGTAATGGCCACCATACTCACCTCTGCCCCCCCCGACTCTCTTGAACTTTGGGGGTGTTACTCGTGTCTTCCACCGTGAAGACTGATGCAAAGCACCTATTCAGTTCCTCCGCCATTTCTTTGTTCCCCACTACTACTTCTCCAGCGTCATTTTCCAGCGGCCCAATGTCCACCTTCGCCTCTCTCTTACCCTTTATATATCTAAAAAAACTCTTGCAATCTTCTTTTATATTACTGGCTAGTTTACCCTCATATTTAATCTTCTCCCTCCTTATCTCTTTTTTAGTTGTCCTCTGTTGGTCTTTGTAGGCTTCCCAATCCCCTGGCTTCCCACGATCCCAGGAATGAAAGGCTTAACATGTGAGCAACCTTTGAGTACTCTGGGTCTATACTCGATGGGGTTTAGTAGGATGAGAGGGGATCTGATTAGAACTTACAGAATACTGAAAGGCCTGGATAGAGTGGACGTGGGGAAGATGTTTCCATTATTAGGAGAGACTAGGACCCGAGGGCACAGCCTCAGAGTAAAGGGAAGACCTTTTAGAACAGAGATGAGGAGAAACGTCTTCAGCTAGAGAGTGGTGAATCTATGGAATTCATTGCCACAGAAGGCTGTGGAGGCCAGTTCATTGAGTGTATTTAAGACCAAGATAGATAGGTTCTTGATCGGTAAGGGGATCAAAGGTTACGGGGAGAAGGCGGGAGAATGGGGTTGAGAAACTTATCAGCTATGATTGAATGGCAGAGCAGACTCGATGGGTCGAATGGCCTAATTTCTGCTCCTATGTCTTATGTTCTTATCCTCTTCGCCGCATTGTATGCTTTCTCTTTAGCTTTTATGCTGTCCCTGACTTCCCTTGTCAGCCATGGTTGCCTCGTCCTCCCTGTAGTATGCTTCTTCATCCTAGGGATGAATTTTTGCTGTGTCTCCCAAATTACTCCCAGAAACTCCTGCCATTGCTGTTCCACTATCTTTCCTGCTAGGCTCATCTCCCAGTCAATTCTGGCCAGCTCCTCCCTCATGCCTCTGTAGTTGCCTTTATTCAACTGTAATCCCGTTACATCTGATTCCTGCTTTTTCCTCTCAAAGTGCAGGGTAAATTCTATCATATTAT
Organism: Cetorhinus maximus; assembly: GCF_964194155.1. Lineage (NCBI taxonomy): Eukaryota > Metazoa > Chordata > Chondrichthyes > Lamniformes > Cetorhinidae > Cetorhinus > Cetorhinus maximus. The sequence continues at coordinate 15,164 of NW_027599173.1, read as the reverse complement.
GACCACTTCCTCCTAAGGTTTACTTCACCTTAAGCTCCTTTATCAAATCTGCCTCATTACACATCACTAAATCTAGAATTGCCTGTTCCCTAGTGGGCTCCACCACAAGCTGCTCCAAAAAGCCATCTCGTAGACATTCCACAAATTCCTTTTCTTGGGATCCACTACCAACCTGATTTTCCCAGTTTACCTGCATATTGAAATCCCCCATGATCACTGTAACCTTGCCTTTCTTACACGCCTTTTCTATCTCCTGGTGTATCTTGTGCCCCACATCCTGACTACTGTTCGGAGGCCTGTACATAACTCCCATTATGGTTTTTTTACCTTTGCGGTTCCTCAACTCTACCCACACAGATTCTACATCATTTGACCCTATGTCGTTCCTTGCTATCGACTTAATTTCATTTCTTACTAACAAAGCGACCCCACCCTCTCTGCCAACCTGCCTATCTTTTCGATAGGATGTATATCCTTGGATATTTAGTTCCCAGTCCTGATCCCCCTGCAGCCATGTCTCCATGATGCCCACCACATCATACCTGCCAATTTCAATCTGTGCCACAAGCACAGTTACCTTATTTCGTATACTGCATGCATTCAGATACAACACCTTCAGTCCTGTATTTCCCGTCCCCCTTCTCATTGTCGTCCCTTTACCTGATGTGCTTGAAGTTAGATTCCTAGCCCTTTCCAAACACTCTGTCCTATTTTGTGTTCTGGAGACTTTAATAGCTTCTCCTGGGCTCTCCTTTCTTTTCAGTTTTTTCATAATTTTCCATGAAGTTGAATCCACCCTCCCACACGCTAACCTGCTGCTTTGTTTCCCATTAGTCATACTTCTTGGTGTTTTACCCTTCCCTTCCCCCCAACTTTCTAGTTTAAAGTCCTGTTGACCACCCTATTTACCCTTTTCGCTAGAACATTGGTCCCAGATCGGTTCAGGTGGAGACCATCCCAACGGTACAGATCCCTCCTGTTCCAATACTGATGCCAGTGCCCCACGAAATGGAACCCCTCTTTCCCGCACCACTCCTTTAGCCACATGTTTACTCCCCTTATTCTCGTGTCCCTATGCCAATTTGCACGTGGCTCGGGTAGTAATCCGGAGATTATAACCCTTGAGGACCTGTTCTTTAATTTAGTTCCTAGTTCCTGATAATCCCCAAACAGGTCTTCTTTCCTATTCTTACCTATGTTATTTGTCCCGACGTGGACCACAACAACTGGATCCTCCCCCTCCCTCTCCAATATCCTTTCAAGCCAGTCAGAGACGTCCCTCACCCTGGCACCGGGCAGGTAACATACCATGCGGGACTCTTGATCCTGCTTACAAAGGATGCTATCAATTCCCCTAATTATAGAACCCTCTACAACTACCACTTGTCTTTTAGCTCCCCCCTCTTGAATGGCCTCGTGTGCCACGGTGCTGTGGTCAGCTGGCTCATCCTCCCTACAGCCCTGTTCCTTATCCACACAAGGAGCAAGTACCCGTTGGATAATGTCAAGAGCTGAGGTTCCTCTCTTCCTGAACACAGGATCCCTCTGCCTGCCTCACTTGCAGTCACACCCTGCTGACCCTGACCACTGACCGAATTTGAGGTACTTAATCTACCAGGTGTGTCTGCCTCCTGAAACAAAGCTTCCAGGTAACTCTCCCCCTCCCGGATGTGCTGCAGCGTCCGGAGCTCGGACTCCAGCTCATCAATTCTGAGCCGGAGTTCCTCCAGCAACCAACTCTTGCTGCAGATGTGGTCACTGAGGCTTGCAATGGGATCTGCCAGCTCCCGCGTCATACAGCTACAGCACATCACCTGCCCAGCCATCTCTACTTAGTTAATTAATTTGCTTTGTAGTATTGTTTTTTCAAATTTGGTGCAGATTCCCTACTAACCAATCAGGTCACAGCTTTCCTGTGAAGTCACTTTTTCAGTTTTGGCTTCAGTTACTCTGTGCCCTGAGGTCACCGCTCCGGTGCTCCTCCCTCTGAGTCTGAACAAAGAACAAAGAAAAGTACAGCACAGGAACAGGCCCTTGGGCCCTCCAAGCCTGCGCCCATCATATTGCCCGTCAACTAAAACATTTTGCACTTCCGGGGTCCGTATCCCCCTATTCCCATTCTATTCATGTATTTGTCAAGCTGCCACTTAAACACCACTATCGTACCTGCTTCCACCACCTCCTCTGGCAGCGAATTCCAGACACTCATTACCCTCTGCGTAAAAAACTTGCCCCGCGCATCTCCTCTATAGTTTTCTCCTCTCACCTTAAATCTACATCCCCTGGTAATTGACTCTTCCACCCTGGGAAAAAGCTTCTGACTATCTACTCTGACCATGCCACTCATAATTTTGTAAACTTCTATCAAGTCACCCCTCAATCTCCGTCACTCTAGTGAGAACAATCCGAGTTTCTCCAACCTCTCCTCATAGCTAATAACCTCCAGACCAGGCAGCATCCTGGTAAACCTCCTCTGCACCCTCTCCAACGCCTCCATATCCTTCTGTAATGTGGTGACCAGAATTGCACGCAATATTCCAAGTGTGGCCTAACCAAGGTTATATACAGCTGCAGCATGACTTCCCAGCTTTTATACTCAATACCCCTGCCAATGAAGGCAAGCATGCCATATGCCTTCCTGACTACCTTATCCACCTGTATTGCCATTTTCAGTGACCTGTGGGCCTGTACACCCAGATCCCTCTGCCCGTCAATGCACTTAAGGGTTCTGCCACTTAATGTATAATTCCTGCCTGTATTAGACGTTCGAAAATGCATTACCTCGCATTTGTCCGGATTAAACTCCATCTGCCATTTCTCCGCCCAAGTCTCCAATCGATCTATATCCTGTTGTATCCTTTGACAATCCTCTTCACTATCTGCAACTCTTCCAACCTTAGTGTCATCTGCAAACTTACTAATTAGCCCAGTTACATTTTCCTCCAAATCATTTATGTATACCACAAACAGCAAAGGTCCCAGCACTGATCCCTGCAGAACTCCACTAGTCACAGCTCTCCATTCAGAAAAGCACCCTTCCACTGCTACCCTCTGTCTTCTATGACCAAGCCAATTCTGTATCCATCTTGCCAGCTCACCTCTGATCCCGTGCGACTTTACCTTCTGTACCAGTCTGCCATGAGGGATCTTGTCAAAGGCCTTACTGAAATCCATGTATATAACATCCACTGCCCTTCCATCGTCGATCATCTTTGTCACTTCCTCGAAAAACTCGATCAAGTTAGTGAGACACGACCTCCCCTTCACAAAACCATGCTGCCTCTCACTAATACGCCCATTTGCTTCCAAATGGTAGTAAATCCTGTCACGAAGAATCTTCTCCAATAATTTCCCTACCACTGACGTAAGGCTCACCGGCCTGTAATTTCTGAATTATCCCTGCTACCCTTCTTAAACAATGGAACAATATTGGCCATTCTCCAGTCCTCTGGGACCTCACCTGTAGCCAGTGAGGATACAAAGATTTCTGTCAAGGCCCCAGCAATCTCCTCCCTTGCCTCCCTCAGTACACTGGGGTAGATCCCATCTGCTCCCTGGAGACAAGGCCGCCAATCCCTGAGGTAAGATTTTTATACTCACCGCTCTGGAACCCCGCCCTCCGACTCTGCTCCCTGGAACTAACTCTATTTACGCTTTATTTACGCATTTAAGGGTTTGTTAGGTTCTATGGTTAGTGTTCAGGTTAGGATTAGGGCATTGTGGATTTTTGGGTCCTGTGCTATTGAAAATAGACAAATGTTATTGGAAACAAAAACAGAATTACCTGGAAAAACTCAGCAGGTCTGGCAGCATCGGTGGAGAAGAAAACAGTTGACGTTTCGAGTCCTCACGACACTTCGGCAGAACTGAAGTAATATTAGGAGAGATGTGAAATATAAGCTGGTCTAAGGTGGGGGGCGGGGGGAGAGAGAAGTTGAGGGTGGGGTGATTGTGGGGACAAGCAAGCAGTGATAGGAGCAGATAATCAAAAGATGTCACAGACAAAAGGATCAAAGAGGTGTTGAACGTGGTGATATTATCTAAGAAAAGTGCTAATTAAGAATGGAAGGCAGGATACTCAAGGTACAGCTCTAGTGGGGGTGGGGTGGACAGACTAACAAAGTATTAGTTGTAGATTTAAAAATAATGGAAAAAGGTGGGAAAAGAAGAATCTATATAAATTATTGAAAAAAACAAAAGGGAGAGGGGAGAAACGGGGTGGGGATAGGGGGGGAGGAAGTTTAAGATCTAAAGTTGTTGAATTCAATATTCAGCCTGGAAGGCTGTAAAGTGCCTAGTCGGAAGATGAGGTGCTGTTCCTCCTGTTTGCGTTGGGCTTCACTGGAACAATGCAGCAAGCCAAGGACAGACATGTGGGCAAGAGAGCAGGGTGGAGTGTTAAAATGGCAAGCGACAGGGAGGTTTGGGTCTTTCTTGCGGACAGACCGAAGGTGTTCCACAAAGCGGTCACCCAGTTTGCGTTTGGTCTCTCAATATCCACTGGTAATCTGCCAGGGAAGTGACATTTGAATAGGTTTGAAACACTTCTGATTGATCTCTTTTTCTCTCCAGCCCTTTCAATTTGATTAGTTTTGCAGCTCAGAGTGAGATCTCCTACGCTTCGCTGATACTACAGCTTTGTCAGGGAGATGCCATATGATGCTCTTGGAAGATTCTAGAAAATTCTAGGAATACAGGCTGACCCTGCCCATCCTGGATTTGATTAGAGGAGAATTCTCAATTCACACTCAAGCAGTTAATTTCATAAGTGTTATTGCGCATGTTGATACATTTAGTCTGCTTCAAAAGCCTGCATTTTCTGGTAACACTACACTGCCATCTTGTGGGTTTTCATGGTATCTACACTTGTATAAAATTTATTTTGAAATAAAGGTAAATTTGAATAAATTCACTTGCTTATCTCACAGCTATCTAACAAAGCTGCTGAGATTCTAGTACATTTACCACTACACAGATTTTGTGGAGATGAAGTCCCACATTCACACTGAGGACATCCTCCATCGTGTTATGTGGCACTACCATCCTTGCTAAATGGGGTAGATTTCAGATCTAGCAACTCAAAACTGGGTATCCATGAGGTGCTGTGGGCCATCAGCATTGTAATGATATGCCTAGGTAGGAACTTTAGTCATGGGAAATTTTGTAGTCCGGGAGTGCTACTGCGTGGGGGCAATATTGTGTGACACATTCCTCACTGCAGGAGTCCATGTTTGCTCTTGTCTGTATTCTGTGTGCATTCAATAAAGCACTGTTCATTCTCATAAACGTCTTCGAATATTTCAACTAGGTACAAATCCCAATAAGCAGCAGCAGAATTGTATACAACCACAAGCTGTAACTCCATGGCCTGGCATATACTCCACTCTACCGTTACCATCAAGCCCGGAGATCAACCCTGGTTCAATGAAAAGTGCAGGAGGGCATGCCAGGAGCAGCACCAGGTATACCTAAAAATGAGGTGTCAACCTGGTGAAGCTACAACACAGGACTACTTGTGTGCCAAACAGCATACGCAACAAGTGATAGAGCTAAGAGATCCCACAACCAATGGATCAGATCTAAGATCTGCAGCCCTGCCACATCCAGTTGCGAATGGTGGTGGACAATTAAACAACTCACTGGAGGAGGAGGCTCAACAAATTTCCCGATTCTCAATGATGGGGGTACTTAACACATCAGTCGAAAAGATAAGGCTACAATCTTCAGCCAGAAGTGCCGAGTGGATGATCCATCTCAGCCTCCTCCGGAGGTCCCCAGCATCAGAGATGCCAGTCTTCATCCAAGTCAATTCATCCCACGTGATGTCAAGAAATGGCTGAAGGCACTGGATACTGCAAAGGCTATGGGTCCTGACAATATTCTGGCAATAGTACTGAAGATTTGTACTCCACAACTTGTTGTGCCCATAGCCAAGCTGTTCCAGTACAGCTACAGCACTGGCATCTACCTGGCTATGTGGAAAATTGCTCAGGAATGCCCTGTCCACAAAAAGCAGAACAAATCCAACCTGGCCAATTACCGCCCCATCAGTCTACTCTCCATCATTGGCAAAGTGATGGAAAGTGTCATCAGCACTTACTCAGCAATAACCTGCTCAATGATGTTTAGTTTGGGTTCTGCCAGGGCCACTCAGTTCCTGACCTCATTACATTATTGGTCCAAACATGGACAAAAGAGCTGAACTCCAGAGGTGAGGTGAGAGTGACTGCCCTTGACATCAAGGCAGCATTTGACTGAGTGTGGCAGCCTAACCCTAACCCTAGCAAAACTGGAGTCAATGGGAATCAGGGGGAAAACTCTCCACTGGTTGGAGCCATACTGAGCACAAAGAAAAGTGGTTGTAGTTGTTGGAGGTCAATCGTCTCAGTCCCGGGAGTAACTCAGGGTCGTGTCCTCGGCCCAACCACCTTCAGTTACTTCATCAATGACATTCCTTCCATCATAAGGTCAGAGGGGGGATGTTGAATCAGTGCTCCTCCATGTTCAACACCATTTGGAGGAAGCACTAAGGATGACAAGGGCCCAGAATATTCTCTGGATGGAGGATTCAATGTCCATCACCAAGAGTGACTCGGTAGCACCACTACTGACCGAGCTGGCCGAATCCTAAAGGACATAGCTGCTAGACTGGGTCTGCGGCAGGTGGTGAGGATTACGGTTAGGGTTAGGGGTTAGGGTGAGGGGTTAGGGTTAGGGGTTAGGGTTAGGGGTTAGGGTTAGGGTTTAGGGGTTAGGGTTAGAGGTTAGGGTTAGGGTTAGGTTGAGGGTTAGGGTTAGGGTAAGGGTTAGGGGTTAGGTTTAGGGTTAGGGTTTAGGGTTATAGGTAGGGTTAGGGTTTAGGGTTAGCGTTAGGGTTAGCATTAGGGTTTAGGGTTAGGGTTTGGGTCAGGGTTAGGGGTTAGGTTTAGGGTTAGGATTAGGGATAGGGTTAGGGGTTAGGGTGAGGGTGAGGATGAGGGTTAGGGTTAGGGTCAGATTGAGGGTGCGGGTGAGGATGAGGGTGAGGGTTAGGGGGTTGGGATTAGAAGGTTAGGGTTAGGCTTAGGAGGTTAGGGTTACGGTTAGGGTTAGGGTTAGATTTAGGGTTAGCGTTAGGGTTAGCAGGTTAGTGTTAGGGTTATGGTTAGGGGGTTAGAGTTAGGGTTAGGGTTAGGAGGTTAGGGTTATGGTTAGTGGGTTAGGGTTAGGGGTTAGGGTTAGGGTTAGTGTTAGGGGTTAGGGTTAGGTGTAGGGTTAGCGTTAGGTTTAGGGTGCGTGATGCTGCATTAGAGTTAGGGTTAGGGTTAGGGTGTTAGGTTTACGGTTAGGTTTAGGGGTAGGGTTAGGGTAGGGTTTAGGATTAGGGTTAGTGTTAGGGGTTAGGGTTAGAGTTAGGGTTTAGGGTTAGGGTTAGGGTTTAGGGTTAGGTTTAGAGTTAGGGTTTTGGGTTAGGGTTAGGGTTAAAATTTAGTGTTAGGGCTAGGGTTAGGGCTTTAGGGTTAGGGTTAGGGGTTAAGGGGTAGGGTTAGGGGTTATGTTTCGGCGTTAGGGTTAGGGTTAGTGGATTAGTGTTAGGGTTATGGTTAAGGGGTTAGTGTTAGGGTTATGGTTAGGTGGTTAGGGTTAGGGTTAGGGGTTATGGTTAGGGTTAGGGTTAGTGTTAG
>NW_027599172.1:20000-30421 GCF_964194155.1 Cetorhinus maximus | reverse complement strand
CAAGTTGGGATGGTGAGTGGCTCGGAGGGGAACTTGCAGGTGGTGGTGTTCCCCATGCGTCTGCTGCCCTTGTCCTTCTAGATGGTAGAGGCGGTGGGTTTGGGCGGTGCTGTCGAAGGAGCCTTGGCGAGTTGCTGCAGTGCATCTTGTAGATGGTACACACACTGCTGCCCCTGTGCGTCGGTGTTGGAGGGAGTGAATGTTTGTGGATGGGGTGCCGATCGAGCGGGGCTGCTTTGCCCTGGACAGTGTCGAGCTTCTCGAGTGTTGTGGGAGCTGCACTCATCCAGGCAAGTGGGGAGTATCCCATCACACTCCTGACTTGTGCCTTGTAGTCAGGAAGATATAATAATTTTCATAATGTTATTGGAATTTATTGTAGAGTAATAGTGGGGTCTGTGTCTATGTCTGTGTGACTCAATTGAATTAAAGGCAGCTGATCTGAAGGCTTGGATGTTAAATAGGTAAACATGGGGGGCAGTTTTAGAATGTAACGTGTGAAGGGAACATCTGCATTTTTAAATAAACCAGGCTTGTTTGAATTCAAAGCAGTGGGGGGGTGAAATGTTTCACCTAGCCAGGAGAAGTTAAGAAACAGTGTGTTTATTTTTCCCAAAGATTATTGGCAAAATTGGTATTGTGAGAGATTTTTTTTATTATTAGGGAGGTAAAGTCCAAAGACATAGTGAAAGAATGGGAATTTGCATTCAAAGGGGAAAATATTTATAAAGGAGGGAAGGCTGTGCGTAAGGGGGGGCAGGCATTCTAAGATCTAACAAGTGTGAAAAGCCGCCAGCCTCTAAGCCTCAAACTGCTCTCTGCAAGAACTGAAGTTAAGAAACCTCACTTTGAATTTGACTGTCTGGGGTATCGTGTTACTTCTCCTGGGTCTATTAAGATCTGTGTCTTAATGTTGCCTTAATGGAGGTGTAACTGGGAGTTAGATTACTGGATTTAGAAGTTATTATGGTAGTGATTCGTAGAGCTATGTAAGTGCTTCAGATCATTTCTTCTATTAATAAAGGTTTAATTTAGTTTTGTAAGAAACCTATAAGACTCAGTGGTCTTGTTCCTACTGAATTCAAAGTACGCATCTCGAAATACAGACAAATTGCAAATCGCTGTGGCAGCTGGTTCAAGTTTCCCTCTGGGCTTTGAGCAGCTCAGCATTTACCTTCCGCTGTGCCATAACACTTGTAGATGGTGGACGGGCTTTGGGGGAGTCAGGAGGTGAGTTACTCTCCGCAGGATTCCCAGCCTCTGACCTGCTCTTGTAGCCACAGTATTTATCTGGCTGGGTCCAGTTCAGTGTCTGGTCAATGGTAACCCCCCAGGATGTTGATAGTGGGGGATTCAGTGATGGTAATGCCATTGAACGTCAAGGGGCGATGGTTAGATTCTTTCTCTTGTCATTGCTTGGCACTTGTGTGGCGCCAACGCTACTTGCCACTTACCAGCCCAAGATGCACTGCAGCAACTCGCCAAGGCTCCTTCGACAGCGCCGCCCAAACCCACGACCTCTACCACCTAGAAGGACAAGGGCAGCAGACACATGGGGAACACCACCGCCTGCAAGTTCCCCCTCCGAGCCCCTCACACCATCCCGACTTGGGAAATATATCGGCCGTTCCTTCACTGTCGCTGGGTCAATATGCTGGAACTCCCTCCCTAACAGCGCGGTGGGTGTACCCACACCACACGGGGACTGCAGCGGCTCAAGAAGGCCGCTCACCCCCACCTTCTCAAGGGGGCAATTAGGGATGGGGAGTAAATGCTGGACTACATCCCATGAACGAATAATAAAATAAAGGTTGTCCAAGACTTGCTGCGTAGGGACACCAACGCTGCCTGGCACTGCTATGACGTGTCTGTTGGCTCAGAGACTGTACTGGGTAAATCTTAGCTAGGGCGCTTGGGAGGAATGAGGGCCAGAGAGTGGCGGGAAGGGGTGGGGGGTGTCACCATCAAGAGAGTGCCCCTGGGGGGGAGGGGAGAAGGCAAGTTCCACCCGGTTCCAGTCTCAGGATTCACACACAATCTCACAGTGCAGAAGAGACCCTTCGGCCCATCGAGTCTGCACCGACACCGTGAGAAACACCTGACCTACCTACCCTAACCCCATTGACCAGCACTTGGCCCATAGCCTTGAATGTTATGACGATGCCAAGTGCTCATCCAGGTACTTTTTAAAGGATGTGAGGCTAACCCACCTCCACCACCCTCCCAGGCAGCGCATTCCAGACCGTCACCACCCTCTGGGTAAAAAAGTTTTCCCTCACATCCCCCCTAAACCTCCTGCCCCTCACCCTGAACTTATGTCCCCTCGTGACTGACCCTTCAACTAAGGGGGAACAGCTGCTCCCTATCCACCCTGTCCATGCCCCTCATAATCTTGTACACCTCGATCAGGTCGCCCCTCAGTCTTCTCTGCTCCAACGAAAACAACCCGAGTCTGTCCAACCTCTCTTCATAACTGAAATGTTTCATCCCAGGCAACATCCTGGTGAACCTCCTCTGCACCCCCTCCAGTACAATCACACCCTTCCTATAATGTGGCGACCAGAACTGCACACAGTACTCCAGCTGTGGCCTCACCAAGGTTCTATACCACTCCAACATGACCTCCCTACTTTTGTAATCTATGCCTCGATTGATAAATGTCCCATATGCATTTTTCACCACCCCACTAACATGCCCCTCTGCCTTCAGAGATCTGTGGACACACACGCCAAGGTCCCTTTGTTCCTCAGAACTTTCTAGTGTCATCGAGTACTTCCTTGTCAAATTACTCCTTCCAAAGTGGATCACCTCACACTTTTCAGGGTTAAATTCCATCTGCCACTTATCTGCCCATTTGACCTTCCCGTCTATATCTTCCTGTAGCCCAAGACACTCGACCTCACTGTTAACCACCCGGCCAATCTCTGTGTCATCCGCAAACTTACTAATCCTACCCCTTATGGAGCGCTTGTTGACAGTCCAGATAGAGGACATCTACTGGTTCACCCTTATCTAGCCCCTCATGTGCACACCTGGAAAAAAAAAGTCTTGGTCAAATGCCACTTGCCTCTCGTAACACCCTCAGAACACAGGGCGGTGGATGGCATGAATGGGGGAGGTTGGAAGTGGTGGGGGGGGGGGGGGGCGAGAGCTGCATTGTGTGACGCCTACCACAGCTGAGCGGCGGACCCAGATGTGTGGGTGGGGTGAGGGGTCTCCGCTCGGGAGCAGTGAAAGGGGGGAGGGGTGTGCGTGGGCATTTCCACACCCCCCCCCTCCTCTCTACCCACCCAACCCCAGGCTGCACCAACCTGAATGTCCATCGCCCGCTCCCCTCCGGAGGGGGCACTCGGCCCCTCACCCTCCGACGAGCCGTCCCCCTCCTCTTCCTCCAGGCGCAGCAGCTTCCGCCGACGCCCGTCCTGCTCCTCGTGAAGCCGCCTCGCTCGCTGCAGCTCCCGCCGCTCCCGGTGGCGCCGTTGCCGGTGGTAGCTGCCTTCGTCCGGGGCACGGTCCACCCTCAGGAGCCCGTGGTCTCTCAACAAGGTCTGCAGCACATCGACAGCACGGGGTTAGATACAGAGTAAAGCTCCCTCTACACCGTCCCCATCAAACACTCCCAGGACAGGTACAGCACGGGGTTAGATACAGAGTAAAGCTCCCTCTACACTGTCCCCATCAAACACTCCCAGGACAGGTACAGCACGGGGTTAAACACAGAGTAAAGCTCCCTCTACACTGTCCCCATCAAACACTCCCAGGACAGGTACAGCACGGGGTTAGATACAGAGTAAAGCTCCCTCTACACTGTCCCCATCAAACACTCCCAGGACAGGTACAGCACGGGGTTAGATACAGAGTAAAGCTCCCTCTACACCGTCCCCATCAAACACTCCCAGGACAGGTACAGCACGGGGTTAGATACAGAGTAAAGCTCCCTCTACACCGTCCCCATCAAACACTCCCAGGACAGGTACAGCACGGGGTTAGATACAGAGTAAAGCTCCCTCTACACTGTCCCCATCAAACACTCCCAGGACAGGGACAGCACGGGGTTAGATACAGAGTAAAGCTCCCTCTACACTGTCCCCATCAAACACTCCCAGGACAGGTACAGCACGGGGTTAAACACAGAGTAAAGCTCCCTCTACACTGTCCCCATCAAACACTCCCAGGACAGGTACAGCACGGGGTTAGATACAGAGTAAAGCTCCCTCTACACCGTCCCCATCAAACACTCCCAGGACAGGTACAGCACGGGGTTAGATACAGAGTAAAGCTCCCTCTACACCGTCCCCATCAAACACTCCCAGGACAGGTACAGCACGGGGTTAGATACAGAGTAAAGCTCCCTCTACACTGTCCCCATCAAACACTCCCAGGACAGGTACAGCACGGGGTTAAACACAGAGTAAAGCTCCCTCTACACTGTCCCCATCAAACACTCCCAGGACAGGTACAGCACGGGGTTAGATACAGAGTAAAGCTCCCTCTACACTGTCCCCATCAGACACTCCCAGGACAGGTACAGCACGGGGTTAGATACAGAGTAAAGCTCCCTCTACACTGTCCTCATCAAACACTCCCAGGACAGGTACAGCACGGGGTTAGATACAGAGTAAAGCTCCCTCTACACTGTCCCCATCAGACACTCCCAGGACAGGTACAGCACGGGGTTAGATACAGAGTAAAGCTCCCTCTAGACTGTCCCCACCAAACACTCCCAGGACAGATACAGCACGGGGTTAGATACAGAGTAAAGCTCCCTCTACACTGTCCCCATCAAACACTCCCAGGACAGGTACAACACAGGGTTAGATACAGAGTAAAGCTCCCTCTACACCGTCCCCATCAGACACTCCCAGGACAGGTACAGCACGGGGTTAGATACAGAGTAAAGCTCCCTCTACACTGTCCCCATCAAACACTCCCAGGACAGGTACAGCACGGGGTTAGATACAGAGTAAAGCTCCCTCTACACCGTCCCCATCAAACACTCCCAGGACAGGTACAGCACGGGGTTAGATACAGAGTAAAGCTCCCTCTACACCGTGCCCATCAAACACTCCCAGGACAGGTACAGCACGGGGTTAGATACAGAGTAAAGCTCCCTCTACACCGTCCCCATCAAACACTCCCAGGACAGGTACAGCACGGGGTTAGATACAGAGTAAAGCTCCCTCTACACCGTCCCCATCAAACACTCCCAGGACAGGTACAGCACGGGGTTAGATACAGAGTAAAGCTCCCTCTACACCGTCCCCATCAGACACTCCCAGGACAGGTACAGCACGGGGTTAGATACAGAGTAAAGCTCCCTCTACACTGTCCCCATCAAACACTCCCAGGACAGGTACAGCATGGGGTTAGATACAGAGTAAAGCTCCCTCTACACCGTCCCCATCAAACACTCCCAGGACAGGTACAGCACGGGGTTAGATACAGAGTAAAGCTCCCTCTACACCGTCCCCATCAGACACTCCCAGGACAGGTACAGCACGGGGTTAGATACAGAGTAAAGCTCCCTCTACACCGTCCCCATCAGACACTCCCAGGACAGGTACAGCACGGGGTTAGATACAGAGTAAAGCTCCCTCTACACTGTCCCCATCAAACACTCCCAGGACAGGGACAGCACGGGGTTAGATACAGAGTAAAGCTCCCTCTACACTGTCCCCATCAAACACTCCCAGGACAGGTACAGCACGGGGTTAGATACAGAGTAAAGCTCCCTCTACACCGTCCCCATCAAACACTCCCAGGACAGGTACAGCACGGGGTTAGATACAGAGTAAAGCTCCCTCTACACTGTCCCCATCGAACACTCCCAGGACAGGTACAGCACGGGGTTAGATACAGAGTAAAGCTCCCTCTACACCGTCCCCATCAAACACTCCCAGGACAGGTACAGCACGGGGTTAGATACAGAGTAAAGCTCCCTCTACACTGTCCCCATCGAACACTCCCAGGACAGGTACAGCACGGGGTTAGATACAGAGTAAAGCTCCCTCTACACCGTCCCTATCAAACACTCCCAGGACAGGTACAGCACGGGGTTAGATACAGAGTAAAGCTCCCTCTACACTGTCCCCATCAAACACTCCCAGGACAGGTACAGCACGGGGTTAGATACAGAGTAAAGCTCCCTCTACACTGTCCCCATCAAACACTCCCAGGACAGGTACAGCACGGGGTTAGATACAGAGTAAAGCTCCCTCTACACTGTCCCCATCAGACACTCCCAGGACAGGTACAGCACGGGGTTAGATACAGAGTAAAGCTCCCTCTACACTGTCCTCATCAAACACTCCCAGGACAGGTACAGCACGGGGTTAGATACAGAGTAAAGCTCCCTCTACACTGTCCCCATCAGACACTCCCAGGACAGGTACAGCACGGGGTTAGATACAGAGTAAAGCTCCCTCTAGACTGTCCCCACCAAACACTCCCAGGACAGATACAGCACGGGGTTAGATACAGAGTAAAGCTCCCTCTACACTGTCCCCATCAAACACTCCCAGGACAGGTACAACACAGGGTTAGATACAGAGTAAAGCTCCCTCTACACCGTCCCCATCAGACACTCCCAGGACAGGTACAGCACGGGGTTAGATACAGAGTAAAGCTCCCTCTACACTGTCCCCATCAAACACTCCCAGGACAGGTACAGCACGGGGTTAGATACAGAGTAAAGCTCCCTCTACACCGTCCCCATCAAACACTCCCAGGACAGGTACAGCACGGGGTTAGATACAGAGTAAAGCTCCCTCTACACCGTGCCCATCAAACACTCCCAGGACAGGTACAGCACGGGGTTAGATACAGAGTAAAGCTCCCTCTACACCGTCCCCATCAAACACTCCCAGGACAGGTACAGCACGGGGTTAGATACAGAGTAAAGCTCCCTCTACACCGTCCCCATCAAACACTCCCAGGACAGGTACAGCACGGGGTTAGATACAGAGTAAAGCTCCCTCTACACCGTCCCCATCAGACACTCCCAGGACAGGTACAGCACGGGGTTAGATACAGAGTAAAGCTCCCTCTACACTGTCCCCATCAAACACTCCCAGGACAGGTACAGCATGGGGTTAGATACAGAGTAAAGCTCCCTCTACACCGTCCCCATCAAACACTCCCAGGACAGGTACAGCACGGGGTTAGATACAGAGTAAAGCTCCCTCTACACCGTCCCCATCAGACACTCCCAGGACAGGTACAGCACGGGGTTAGATACAGAGTAAAGCTCCCTCTACACCGTCCCCATCAGACACTCCCAGGACAGGTACAGCACGGGGTTAGATACAGAGTAAAGCTCCCTCTACACTGTCCCCATCAAACACTCCCAGGACAGGGACAGCACGGGGTTAGATACAGAGTAAAGCTCCCTCTACACTGTCCCCATCAAACACTCCCAGGACAGGTACAGCACGGGGTTAGATACAGAGTAAAGCTCCCTCTACACCGTCCCCATCAAACACTCCCAGGACAGGTACAGCACGGGGTTAGATACAGAGTAAAGCTCCCTCTACACTGTCCCCATCGAACACTCCCAGGACAGGTACAGCACGGGGTTAGATACAGAGTAAAGCTCCCTCTACACCGTCCCCATCAAACACTCCCAGGACAGGTACAGCACGGGGTTAGATACAGAGTAAAGCTCCCTCTACACTGTCCCCATCGAACACTCCCAGGACAGGTACAGCACGGGGTTAGATACAGAGTAAAGCTCCCTCTACACCGTCCCTATCAAACACTCCCAGGACAGGTACAGCACGGGGTTAGATACAGAGTAAAGCTCCCTCTACACTGTCCCCATCAAACACTCCCAGGACAGGTACAGCACGGGGTTAGATACAGAGTAAAGCTCCCT
Organism: Cetorhinus maximus; assembly: GCF_964194155.1. Lineage (NCBI taxonomy): Eukaryota > Metazoa > Chordata > Chondrichthyes > Lamniformes > Cetorhinidae > Cetorhinus > Cetorhinus maximus. The sequence continues at coordinate 22,548 of NW_027599172.1, read as the reverse complement.
CTACACTGTCCCCATCAAACACTCCCAGGACAGGTACAGCACGGGGTTAGATACAGAGTAAAGCTCCCTCTACACTGTCCCCATCAGACACTCCCAGGACAGGTACAGCACGGGGTTAGATACAGAGTAAAGCTCCCTCTACACTGTCCTCATCAAACACTCCCAGGACAGGTACAGCACGGGGTTAGATACAGAGTAAAGCTCCCTCTACACTGTCCCCATCAGACACTCCCAGGACAGGTACAGCACGGGGTTAGATACAGAGTAAAGCTCCCTCTAGACTGTCCCCACCAAACACTCCCAGGACAGATACAGCACGGGGTTAGATACAGAGTAAAGCTCCCTCTACACTGTCCCCATCAAACACTCCCAGGACAGGTACAACACAGGGTTAGATACAGAGTAAAGCTCCCTCTACACCGTCCCCATCAGACACTCCCAGGACAGGTACAGCACGGGGTTAGATACAGAGTAAAGCTCCCTCTACACTGTCCCCATCAAACACTCCCAGGACAGGTACAGCACGGGGTTAGATACAGAGTAAAGCTCCCTCTACACCGTCCCCATCAAACACTCCCAGGACAGGTACAGCACGGGGTTAGATACAGAGTAAAGCTCCCTCTACACCGTGCCCATCAAACACTCCCAGGACAGGTACAGCACGGGGTTAGATACAGAGTAAAGCTCCCTCTACACCGTCCCCATCAAACACTCCCAGGACAGGTACAGCACGGGGTTAGATACAGAGTAAAGCTCCCTCTACACCGTCCCCATCAAACACTCCCAGGACAGGTACAGCACGGGGTTAGATACAGAGTAAAGCTCCCTCTACACCGTCCCCATCAGACACTCCCAGGACAGGTACAGCACGGGGTTAGATACAGAGTAAAGCTCCCTCTACACTGTCCCCATCAAACACTCCCAGGACAGGTACAGCATGGGGTTAGATACAGAGTAAAGCTCCCTCTACACCGTCCCCATCAAACACTCCCAGGACAGGTACAGCACGGGGTTAGATACAGAGTAAAGCTCCCTCTACACCGTCCCCATCAGACACTCCCAGGACAGGTACAGCACGGGGTTAGATACAGAGTAAAGCTCCCTCTACACCGTCCCCATCAGACACTCCCAGGACAGGTACAGCACGGGGTTAGATACAGAGTAAAGCTCCCTCTACACTGTCCCCATCAAACACTCCCAGGACAGGTACAACACAGGGTTCCGTACCTTAAATTGCTGCCGCAGGTTGACCATTTCATAAAGTCTTTGCTCCACCAGACCCCTCCGACGACACCACCTTCGGGAATCGGTCCTCCTCTCGGATTTAACCTTCATTGGACGAGTTTAGCAGTCAGTACACAGCAGTGTGCGCTCTCACACACACACGCACACGCAGCAGCGCGCGCTCTCACACACACACGCACACGCAGCAGCGCGCGCTCTCACACACACACGCACACGCAGCAGCGCACGCTCTGACACACGCGCAGCAGCGCGCGCTCTCACACACACGCGCAGCAGCGCGCGCTCTGACACACGCGCAGCAGCGCGCGCTCTCACACGCGCAGCAGCGCGCGCTCTCACACGCGCAGCAGCGCGCGCTCTCACACACGCGCAGCAGCGCGCGCTCTCACACACACACACTGCCGTGCGCATTCTCACACACACACACACACTGCCATACGCACTCACACACACACACACTGCCGTGCGCACTCACACACACACACTGCCGTGCGCACTCACACACACACACTGCCGTGCGCACTCACACACACACACTGCCGTGCGCACTCACACACACACACTGCCGTGCGCACTCACACACACACACACTGCCGTGCACACTCACACACACTGCCGTGCGCACTCACACACACACACACTGCCGTGCGCATTCACACACACACACACTGCCGTGCGCGCGCGCACACACACACACACACACACTGCCGTGCGCACTCACACACACACACACTGCCGTGCGCACTCATACACACACACACACTGCCGTGCGCACTCACACACACACACACTGCCGTGCGCACTCACACACACACACACTGCCGTGCGCACTCACACACACACACACTGCCGTGCGCACTCACACACACACACTGCCGTGCGCACTCACACACACACACAGCCGTGCGCACTCACACACACACACACTGCCGTGCGCATTCACACACACACACACTGCCGTGCGCACTCACACACACACACACACTGCCGTGCGCACTCACACACACACACACTGCCGTGCGCGCGCACACACACACACACTGCCGTGCGCACTCACACACACACACACTGCCGTGCGCACTCACACACACACACTGCCGTGCGCACTCACACACACACACACTGCCGTGCGCACTCACACACACACACTGCCGTGCGCACTCACACACACACACAGCCGTGCGCACTCACACACACACACACTGCCGTGCGCACTCACCACACACAACACACTGCCGTGCGCATTCACACACACACACACTGCCGTGCGCACTCACACACACACACACACTGCCGTGCGCAC
>NW_027599172.1:0-15000 GCF_964194155.1 Cetorhinus maximus | reverse complement strand
GCTGAGGGAGCGCCGCACTGTCGGAGGGTCAGTGCTGAGGGAGCGCCGCACTGTCGGAGGGTCAGTGCTGAGGGAGCGCCGCACTGTCGGAGGGTCAGTGCTGAGGGAGCGCCGCACTGTCGGAGGGTCAGTGCAGAGGGAGCGCCGCACTGTCGGAGGGTCAGTGCTGAGGGAGAGGAGCACTGTCGGAGGGTCAGTGCTGAGGGAGCGCCGCACTGTCGGAGGGTCAGTGCTGAGGGAGCGCCGCACTGTCGGAGGGTCAGTGCTGAGGGAGCGCCGCACTGTCGGAGGGTCAGCGCTGAGGGAGCTCCGCACTGTCGGAGGGTCAGCGCTGAGGGAGCTCCGCACTGTCGGAGGGTCAGCGCTGAGGGAGCGCCGCACTGTCGGAGGGTCAGCGCTGAGGGAGCGCCGCACTGTCGGAGGGTCAGCGCTGAGGGAGCGCCGCACTGTCGGAGGGTCAGCGCTGAGGGAGCGCCGCACTGTCGGAGGGTCAGCGCTGAGGGAGCGCCGCACTGTCGGAGGGTCAGCGCTGAGGGAGCGCCGCACTGTCGGAGGGTCAGCGCTGAGGGAGCGCCGCACTGTCGGAGGGTCAGTGCTGAGGGAGCGCCGCACTGTCGGAGGGTCAGCGCTGAGGGAGCGGCAGCCAATCACAAGGCTGTCCCTGGGGACGAAACGTTAAACCTGAGTCTGCCCTCTCAGGAAGACATTCAAGATCGCACGGCCGGTATTGGACGGAGAGCAGCGGCAGGGCAGGCGGAGTGTGGAGGGCAATTGAGGTGGGGGGGGGATTCTCTCCGGTGCCCGGGGGTGGGTCTGCCTTGTCCAGCGGCCCCCACACCCCCTGAATGAATGAAAAAGCACAAAAAAACCTCCCTCAACTCAAGTCACTAGAAAACAGATGGACCGGGTCCTCACGTTGGGTGGGGTTTCTGGGATCTTGCTGTGCCCGCGTTTCCCTACAGCGCGACGGGTGAACGCGCTTCGAAGAGACGAGCTCCACCGTTGGGGGGGGGGAGGCGAGCGCGTTTCGGGAGGTCCGGAGGCGGGGAGATGGGAGGCGGGGGTCTCTCTTTGCGCCTCCCCAGGCCAGTCGACGGGAGAGGGACGGGCCGATGGGATCGCCCTGTGCCAATTACCGCCCTCCCGACCCCACGGTCGCGGGACGGGGGAGGCAGACGACCGACGGGAGGGGGGGCCGGGGCAGGGCCGCGCGAGAGCGAACCCGAGCGGCGGCCGATCGGCTGTGGGGGGCAGCGCGCTGCGAGGGAACGGGGGTCTTACCTGCAGCACCAGGGCGTCGAGGGCCACCCGCTGGATCTCGGGCACGGGGTAGGGGGCGAAGGCATCGTAATCGGACTCGGCGTACAGGCGGTAGCAGACCCCAGGCCCCGTGCGGCCCGCCCGCCCCTTGCGTTGCTCGGCGCTGGCCCGGCTAATCGAGAACTCCTGCAGCCGGTGCATCTTGGCCTTCGGGTCGTAGCTCATCTCCTTGACCTTTCCTGGGAGAGAGCGGAGAGGAGGCAGGACGGCAGGTCAGATTTTCTCTCTTTGAGAGCGCTGAACTATTCAACTGTGGGGGCATCGTCGCAGAGCTCTTCTTGAGACCTTGCCCGAGCGCCTGTTTCCTGTCTGAGGACTGTCTCACTGCTTGTGGGGTAGCGCTGGGGGGGCAATCTCAGCCTCTGAGTCAAGGGCCGATTGCCTATTCAATAATGGGGGGGCAGTCCGATCCACATTGCCCATAAGGCCGGGCGTTCAGGTAAAATAAATCTCCCTCTACACCAACCCATCAAACACTCCCAGGACAGGTACAGCAGCGGGTTAGATCGAGTAAAGCTCCCTCTACACCGTCCCCATCAAACACTCCCAGGACAGGTACAGCACGGGGTTAGATACAGAGTAAAGCTCCCTCTACACCGTCCCCATCAAACACTCCCAGGACAGGTACAGCACGGGGTTAGATACAGAGTAAAGCTCCCTCTACACCGTCCCCATCAAACACTCCCAGGACAGGTACAGCACGGGGTTAGATACAGAGTAAAGCTCCCTCTACACCGTCCCCATCAAACACTCCCAGGACAGGTACTACAGCACGGGGTTAGATACAGAGTAAAGCTCCCTCTACACCGTCCCCATCAAACACTCCCAGGACAGGTACAGCACGGGGTTAGATACAGAGTAAAGCTCCCTCTACACCGTCCCCCATCAAACACTCCCAGGACAGGTACAGCACGGGGTTAGATACAGAGTAAAGCTCTGCTCTGAACGGAGCCATTTCCCGCTCACCAGAATCCACAACGAAACGCACGCCGTCAATCGTAACGGACGTTTCTGCGATGTTCGTCGCTACGATGCACTTCCGGACACCCGGTGGGGCGATGTCGAAAACCTGGAAACGAAGGTCAGGATGGATTTAGACAGCAGGCGGGTTGGGGATGAGCAGCAGGTACGGGTTCTCCTGACTGTGAGTGTGAAACGAGCGTTCAAATTAGGATAACCCGTTGTTTAAACAAAGACCTAAGAACACCACAATACATCACTGTGCACACATTCGAGACGTATTTGTATTGTCAGCTCGTGTCTCACCCGGTCACACTCTCACCTCGGAGTCAGAGGGTCTCCCACTCCAGAAACCCGTACCCAAAATCCAGGCCTGATACATCCCCCAAGTTCCAGCGCTGAGGGAGCGCCGCACTGTCGGAGGGTCGGTGCTGAGGGAGCGCCGCACTGTCGGAGGGTCAGTGCTGAGGGAGCGCCGCACTGTCGGAGGGTCAGTGCTGAGGGAGCGCCGCACTGTCGGAGGGTCAGTGCTGAGGGAGCGCCGCACTGTCGGAGGGTCAGTGCTGAGGGAGTGCCGCACTGTCGGAGGGTCAGCGCCGAGGGAGCGCCGCACTGTCGGAGGGTCAGTACTGAGGGAGCGCCGCACTGTCGGAGGGTCAGTGCTGAGGGAGCGCCGCACTGTCGGAGGGTCAGTACTGAGGGAGTGCCGCACTGTCGGAGGGTCAGTGCTGAGGGAGCGCCGCACTGTCGGAGGGTCAGTGCTGAGGGGGCACCGCACTGTCGGAGGGTCAGTGCTGAGGGAGTGCCGGGGTCAGTGCTGAGGGAGCGCCGCACTGTCGGAGGGTCAGTACTAAGGGAGTGCCGCACTGTCGGAGGGTCAGTACTAAGGGAGCGCCGCACTGTCGGAGGGTCAGTACTAAGGGAGTGCCGCACTGTCGGAGGGTCAGTACTAAGGGAGTGCCGCACTGTCGGAGGGTCAGTACTAAGGGAGTAGGGGGCAGTACCTTGTCCTGTTCTGTTGCCGAGAGGCCGCTGTGAAGGGGGAGCACGATCCAGCGCTTGGTGAGGTTGGCGTAGGTCCGGGCTGCGTCTGCCACGGCCCCGATCTCGGCCGCCCCGCTCAGGAAGACCAGCAGGTCGCCCCGCTCCTCCGCTGGGTACCTGTGGTCGATGGCCTGCATTACCCTCAGGTAGGGTCCGGCTTGAAAACGCTCGCTGCTCTCCCCGTCCGCATCCTCGATGGGCTGGTAGATCACCTGCAGGAGGGAGACGCCGGGATTAACCCACCGCCCGACTCCCGTGACAACAGCATCCTCCCGCCCGAGTGTTTTGGGATGGGCAGGTGGGGGTGGAGAGGGGTCTGAGGAGGACCGATTAGCGGTCAGGATCAGGATTTGGGGTTCAGGGGTCGAGGGGTCTGGATCTGGGGTCGGGAGGCATGGTCAGGGGTCGAGGGTCAGAATCAGGAGGTGGGGGGTCAGGGTCGGGGTTGAGGGTCAGGGGTCTCAGGGTCAGGATCAGGGGTTAAATGAGTCGGAATCAGGGGTCGGGGGTCACGTTGAGGGGTCGGGGTCAGGGTGAGGGGACGGGGGTCAGAATCACGGGACGTGGGTCAGAATCAGGGGTCACAGTCAGGGGTTGGGAACCAGGATCAGGGGTCGTGGGTCAGGGTCAAAATTAGGGGTCAAATGAGTCAGAATCAGGGGTCAGGATCAGTGATCGAGGTTCAGGATCAAGGATCAGGGGTCAGGGTCAGTATCACGGGTTGGGGGTACGGGACCAGAGGCTGAATGGTGAAGTTCAAGGGTCAGGGTCAGGATCAGGGGTCAAGATCAGGGGTCGCGGGGTCAGGGTCACGGAATGGGTGTTCAGGATCAGGGGTCGGGGGTCAGGGCCAGGGTTTGGAGGGGTGAGGATCGGGGTCTGGGGGTCAGAGACAGGGGTCGGGGGTCAGGGACAGGGGTCAGAATCGGGTCAGAGGGCGGAGGATCAGCGTTCAGGGGTCGGTGATGAGGCATTCAGGTTCAGGGTTGATGACCCCCCCCCCTCCTCACCCCTCACCCCAAGCTCACCTTGATGGGGAAGAGCCTCCCAGGGACCTGGAGAATGGGGGCGCCGTCGAAGTAGCGGGAGAAGAGCTGGACGTTGATGGTGGCCGACATGAGGAGGAGGCGGAAGCCGGGCCTCGTGGCCTGGAGCCCCCGCAGGACCCCCAGGAGGAAGTCGGAGTGGAGGTGCCGCTCGTGGGCCTCGTCGACGATGATGGCGCGGTAGCGCTCGAGGGCGGGGCCGGCGGCCTGGAGCTGCCGCAGGAGGAGGCCCTCGGTCAGGAAGAGGAGCCGGGCGCCGGGCGGGGCTCGGGCCTCGAAGCGGACGCGGTAGCCCACCGCCGAGGGGTCCAGGCTCTCCAGCCCCACCCGCCGGGCCAGGGAGAGGCAGGCGATGCGGCGGGGCTGGGTACAGGCCAGGCGCTCGCCCGCCCGCGCCCAGTCCTCCAGCAGGTACTGCGGCACCTGGGTGGACTTGCCGCAGCCCGTGTCGCCCGCCACCACCACCACCGGGCTGGCCCGCACCAGCTCCAGCAGCCGGGCCCGGTAGCCGGCCACGGGCAGCGCCCGCCGGGACTGCAGCAGCCGGGCCAGCCGGCCGAACGCCTGCTTCTGCCGGAACTCGGCATAGTGCCGCAGCGCCTGGCGGAAGGCGGCCCTCTCCCCCCGCGGAATCTCCCCCTCCCCCGGCTCGGCCCTGTCCTCCTCCCCCCTCCTCCTCCTCCTCCTCCTCCTCTCCCCCACCCCACAGGCCACCTGCTCCACGTCCCCGGTCACCACCGATAGGTTAATCCGGTAACTGGGGTCGTATTCCATCGGCACGTCCAGAACCAACCCTTTTTCCTTACCCCCTTCCTCTCTCCTTCTCTCGTTCCCTCCTTCCTCTCTCCTCTCATTCCCTTCTTCCTCTCTCCTCCCCTCTTTTCTTCTCTCCTCCCCTTCCTCTCTCCTTCTCTTGTTTCCTCCTTCCTCTCTCCTCCCCTCTCTCCTTCTCTCCTCCCCTCTTTCCTCTCCCTCTCTCCTTCTCTCGTTCCCTACTTCCTCTCTCCTCCCCTTCCCTCCTTCCTCTCTCCTCCCCTTCCCTCCTTCCTCTCTCCTCCACTCTCCCCTTCTTTCACTCCCTCCTTCCTCTCTCCTTCTCTCCTCCCCTTCTTCTCCCCCTCTCCTTCTCTCGTTCCCTACTTCCTCTCTCCTCCCCTTCTCTCCTTCCTCTCTCCTTCTCCCCTTCTCTCTCCTCCCCTCCTCTCCTTCCTCTCTCCTCCCCTCTCCTCTTCTCTCGCTCTCTCCTTCCTCTCCCTCTCTCCTTCTCTCGTTCCCTACTTCCTCTCTCCTTCTCCCCTTCTCTCTCCTCCCTTCCTCTCCTTCCTCTCTCCTCCCCTCTCCCCTTCTCTCGCTCCCACCTTCCCCTCTCCTCCCCTCCATACCTCCGCCCTCGCTTCTTTTCTCGCTCCTCCTCTCCCCCGCCTCTAGCTCTCCCTGTCGCTCTGCCCCCTTCCTCTCCCTCTGCCTCTCCTGAAAGCGCTGGTAGCGCTCCAGGAAGCTCCAGAACTCCTGGCATTCCTCACTCCCCACCCGGATGAAACCCGTCCCTCGGAAGAAGAGCTCCTCCAGTCGCGCCCGGGTCTCAGGGCGGCTCCAGTTGTAGCTTCCCACTCCTACAGCGGACATTGTGATCTCCACCCTGACTGGGGGACTCTCACTCTCTCTCTCTACAGCCTAACCCTCCGTGTCCAATATTTCAGATGTCACACTGCCTGTTGGAGGGTCTCCCCCTCTCTGCTGTGTTCGCCCGGTACTTCTCTCTGATTCTAGCTTTCTGTCAATGTCCCAAACTCTCTCTCAGCCTCTCCGTGACTCTACACCTAATTCCTAACCACCACTCCTTTCTCCGTCCCCTTTCACTCTCCCTTTCTCTCAGATTCTGTCCTCTATCATTCCGCTCCCAGTTTGGGAAGTCTCTCATGCCACCCCCCAATAATCTGTCTCTTCTCTTCCTCTATCTCTGTGCCCTGGTCTCTCTCTCTCTCTCTCTATCTACCTCTGTGTCCCAGTCCCGTTCTCTTTTTTCTCTCCCTCTATCCCTGCGTCCAGTCTCTCTAACCCTTTTTCACTCTCTGCCACAGTCTCTCTATTCCTTTCCCCCTCTGCTCCAGTCTCCCTATCCTTTCTTTCTCTCTCTCTCTTTGTTGTCTCTCTTTTCCTTTCTCTCTCCAGTCAGTTTCTCTACCCCTTTCTTTCTCTCCCTATCCCTCTTTTCTCTCTTTCCTTTCCCCTCTTCCCTTTCCTCTCTTTACTGCCCAACTCTCTCTATCCTTTCCTTCTCTCTCTCCCTCTGTCCTTCCTTTCTCTCTTTACTTTCCTTCTCTCTCCTTTTCCCTCTCTCCGTCTTTCTCTCTCTCTCTCTAGCCTTTCCTTTCTTTCTCTCTTTTCTTTACTCCACCTCTCTCTCCTTTTCCCTCTTTCACTCTCTCCCTCTTTTCTATCACTCTCTATCCTTTCCTTCTCATCTGTCCTTTCCCTCTTTTCTTTCCTTCCCTCTCTCTCTCTCCTTTTCCCTCTTTCACTCTCTCCCTCTTTTCTTTCACTCTCTCCCTCTTTTCTTTCCTTCCCCCACTCTCTCTTTTTCCCCCTCTCTCTCTCTCCTTTTCCCTCTCTCTCTCTCTCCTTTTCCTTCTTTCACTCTCTCCCTCTTTTCTTTCACTCTCTCCCTCTTTTCTTTCACTCTCTCCCTCTTTTCTTTCACTCTCTCCCTCTTTTCTTTCACTCTCTCCCTCTCTCTCCTTTTCCCCCTCTCTCTCTCTCCTTTTCCCCCTCTCTCTCTCTCCTTTTCCCCCCTCTCTCTCTCCTTTTCCCTCTTTCACTCTCTCCCTCTTTTCTTTCACTCTCTCCCTCTTTTCTTTCACTCTCTCCCTCTTTTCTTTCACTCTCTCCCTCTTTTCTTTCCTTCCCTCTCTCTCTCTCTCCTTTTCCCTCTCCCTCTTCTCTCTCTCTCTCTACAGTCTTTCCTTTCTTTCTCTCACTTCTTTACTCCATCTCTCTCTCTCTCTCTATTGCCTCCCTCCCTCCTGCTTCCATTGGCGTCGCGCAGTGATGACGTCGCGGACCGACCGGGCGACAACCGGGGGAAAAAAAAAACCCCCCCTCCCCGCCGGCGAGAACCACTGAAACAAATGGTGCGCAGGCGCGCGGGCCGGGCGCCACCTGGGGGCACTGAGGCCTTGGCGTGCCCGCCCGCACCATAACCAAACACAACACAAACAGGCCACGCCCTCCAACTACAGTGTGACCAACACCACAACTGATATTCAACCAAAATTATACCCTGAAAACGTGTTTCAGTTCCCATTTTTCTATTTATATTCTTGGAAAACCATTTCGTTTCCCCTAAAAATGCAGAGCAAGTCACGGGCTCAACTTTAGACCTTGAACTCTCTCCTCCATCCCCGCCAACTTTCCGTTTCTTCCCCCTCCCTTTTGTTTTTTCCCAATAATTTATATGGATTTTTCTTTTCCCACCTATTTCCAAATCTATACCTTTTATGCCCTTTTAGTCTTATTTCACCCCAACCCCACTAGAGCTACCTGTAACTCTTTCGAGTTATCAACAGATCGCATGTAACTCTTTCGAGTACATTCACAGTTCTTGGTTTCCGGGAGTGGGACATGAACCCACAACCTTCTGACTCAAAGGCGAGGGTGCTGTGAACTGAGCCTCAGCTGACACCTCGTTTAGAGCTATCTGTACCTTGCCATCCATTCTTAACTAGCACATTCTCTGAGATAATATCACCACCTTCAACACCTCTTTGTTCCTTTTGTCGGTGACATCTTTTGATTATCTGCTCCTATCACTGCTTGCTTGTCCCTACAACTACCACCACCCCCCCCAACTTCTCTCCCCCCCCCACCACCCACCCCACCTTAAACCAGCTTATATTTCACCCCTCTCCCTATTTTTACTTGGTTCTGTCGAAGGGTCATGAGGACTCGAAACGTCAACTGTGCTCTTCTCCGCCGATGCTGCCAGACCTGCTGAGTTTCTCCAGGTATTTCTGTTTTTGGCTCAGTGGTCCAACTGGCTATCGTCGCACCAATCCAATTTTATTAGCACGTGTGATAAAGTCGGTATCTCGTTCTCTTGCTCCGATTTCAGACCTTTATTGCGCCATTAACGCACTTCCGCGATTTTTGCTTTCAGGTCAAGCGCCGACCTCCGTGCTGCCATTGGCACCCACCCTGGACCAACGCTTTGACTCTGGGTGACCCACCATCCCCACCCACTCCCCCAGCTGCCTGGCGTTCCCGCGAGATCTTCGTCAGTTAATGCCCCCCCCCCACCGGCCCTCTAACCCATCCCCGACCTCCCCTTTTACGCTCCACCTGCCTCACCCCCCCACCACCCCACTTCCTCCACAGCTTAAAACCCACCACCCGTCTTGAGTTCCAAAGTTGGACTCGAAACTCTGCAGATGCTGACAGACGCGCTGATATTCTACAGCACTTTTTTTGGTTTTTAATCATATGGAAGTCGATTAGGCAGAGGTGTTTCGATAGGCAAATCGCGTTTGACCGATCTATTAAGCCTTTTTTTTTAACGGGTGTGCATGTGAGGCTAGATAAGGGTGAACCAGTAGATGTCTGCTACCTAGGCTGTCAACAAGCGCTCCATAAGGTGTCACATTAAACATTGCTGCACACAAACAGGGCTCAGGGAGCCATGGATAATATATTAGCATGGATTGTCGATTGGTTATACTAGACTCGTTCAAGCTTTTTGCATATGGGGCCCATATTTCAATTCCTTTCTCACTCAAGAGGGCCAAAGAGCAAATTTCAGAGTGAGGAGGTTTGGCACAACATTCAACGTGAATTTCAAAACAAAAAGTTGAGTGTGAAGAAAGAAACAACTTGCCAAGCAAAAAAATAAAGTTCACCGCCACCTTCTCAAGGGCATTTAGAGACGGGCAATAAACACTGGCAACATCCCGTGAGTGAATGATAAAAAAAATCAAAGCAACTAATTGATCGTTTAAGAAAAATGAGTAATTAATAAAGATATCATTAGATTGTGAGTCAGAATGTGCGTGTCCAACTCACTCCCAGTCACAGGGCGAGCGCTCACTCACCCTCACCCACATGTAGAAGTGAGGGTGAGTGAATCCTGAGGCTGGGAGTGAGTCAAGCACACACACACACACACACACACATCACACACACACACACACACTCACACACACACACACTCACACACTCACACACACTCACACACACACGCATGCACAATCCCATTCTCTCTCACACTCTCTCACATGTACACACTCTTTCTCTCACGCTTACACACTCCCTCACACACACTCTCACACTCTCTCGCTCTCACACTCTCTTTCTCTCTCTCACGCTCTCTTTCGCTCTCACACACACACACACTCTGTCACACACACTTTCTCTCGCTCACACACACTCACACGCTTGCTCTCTTACACACACATACTTGCACGCACGCGCAATCTCACTCTCTCTCGCACTCTCTCTCTCACACACTCTCACATTCTCTCTCTCTCACACTAACAATCTCTTTCTCTCTCTCATACACTCACACTCTCTCTCACAAACACAAACTTACTCTCTCTCACGCCCACTCTCTCTCTCACTCACATCTCTCTCACACACACACGCTCACTCTCTCTCACACCCACTTTCTCTCTCTCACTCACACTCTCTCACACACACACGCTCACTCTCTCTCACACCCACTCTCTCTTTCTCACTCACTCTCTCTCTCACACACACACGCTCACTCTCTCTCTCTCACTCACCCTCTCTCACACACACACACGCTCACTCTCCCTCATACCCACTCCCTCTCCCACTCACACTCTCTCACACACACACACACACACTCACTCCCTCTCACACCCACTCTCTCTCTCACTCACACTCTCTCTCACACACACACGCTCACTCTCTCTCTCTCACTCACCCTCTCTCACACACACACGCTCACTCTCCCTCATACCCACTCCCTCTCCCACTCACACTCTCTCACACACACACACACACACTCACTCCCTCTCACACCCACTCTCTCTCTCACTCACACTCTCTCTCACACACACACACACACTCTCCCCCTCTCTCACTCACTCTGTCTCTCTTAAAGAGACAAGCACAGCTGAAACTCCACAGGCAAACATCACAACTGTGAGCAATGCCACTGTGAGTAAGCTAATAAATAAAAAAAATTCCTTCATTCCGGGACAATATTAAATAAACTTGCAATTTAATAAAAATACAGCCTTAAATATTAATAAAAATAATAGGATACAACATTTGGAGTAATAAATAGACCACAACAAAATTAAATACAAGATAAAAATATGTTAAAAATTAATTAATAAATATGTTCCATTAAATAAATTAAATAGGAGTCAAAATTGTGGATTCCAACAGTGTAGAATAAAAACAGAAAATGCCGGAAATACTCAGCAGGTTAGACAGGGTCTGTGGAGAGAGAACAGAGCTGGTGTCTCAGTTCTGATGATAAGTCCCAGATCGTGGTCTCCTTATTTAAGGAAGGATGTCAATGCGTTGGAAGCCGTTCAGAGAAGGTTGACCGGACTAATACCAGGAATGGGCGGGTTTCTTATGAGGGAAGGTCGGACAGGTTAGGCTTGTATCCGCTGGAGTTTAGAAGAGTAAGAGGCGACTTGATTGAGACCTTTAAGATCCTGAGGGGTCTTGGACAGGGTGGATGTGGAGAGGATGTTTCCTCTTGTGGGAGAATCTAGAACGAGGGGGTCACTGTTTAAACATAAGGGGGTCGCCCATTGAAGACGGAGACGAGGAGACATTTTTTTCCTTGTGAGTCTTTGGAACTCTCTCCCTCCAAAGGCGGTGGGAGCAGAGCCTTTGAATATGTTTTAAGGCCGAGGTGGATGGATTCTTGATTAACAAGGGGGGGTGAAAGGTTATCGGGGGGGGGGAGTGGGCGGGAATGTGGGGTGGAAGTGACAATCGGATCAGCCACCATCTTATTGAAAGGGGGTAGCAGGCTCGAGGGGCCGAGTGGCATCAGCCACGATCTTATTGAATGGGGGTAGCAGGCTTGAGGGGCCGAGTGGCATCAGCCACGATCTTATTGAATGGGGGTAGCAGGCTCGAGGGGCCGAGTGGCCTCTTCCTGCTCCTAACTTGTACATTCGTACGGTCAGAAGTGGGAAAGGCCACTTCCCTCCCTCCCCACCACCCCACCTCGGCGGACGCTGCCGGACTTGCCGCGCGAGACCAGCGGTTTCCGGCTTCCGCGTTGGGTGTCCGGCAGTCGCGGTATTCCGCTTTGGCGCTGAGGGGGGTCCGCGGGGAGGTCGGCAGCGAAGGGTGAGGCGGGAGCGGAGAAGGGCCGCGGGGAGGAGGCTGTTTGGCCAGTCCTGACGAACCTCCCCCACCCCTTCAACCGCACCCCCCACCCACCATCCCTGCCAAGCCCCCGCTTTTTCCGATCGCGGTGAGGGTCCGGGTGAGGACGGGCGGAGGTTCTGGGAGGCGGGTGACGTTCCTGCTGTCCGCGGCGGTGGGGAGCGGGAGCGTTTGGCGATGGCGCTAACACGATGGACCCTGGGCCACCGCAGGTCAGGTGCTCGTTCAGGAGCCGGGCCAGGTCGTCGACCACTCGATCCGTGGAGCTGTCCGGATTCTCCTAGGGGGGAAGGGAGGGTGAGAGGAGGGAGAGACAGGAAGAGAGGAGGGGGTTACCACGGGTTACTGAATCGCTCGCTCCCCTGGACTGCGCTCGAGCGACAGGCGCCCTCCCCTCCACCCCACACCCGCCCACCGCGGGCTCCAAGCCTGGAGGGCATGAGGGACAACGGCGGCAAATCCTGGGTCAAATTCCCGACACGCGCCCTGAATCCGAAATCCCGGCAGCGGCCGGGAGCGGGAAAGGATTATCCAGCAGCACCTGACAGTGTCGCGGCTCCGATGGTCTGGGACTGGGGCCAAACTGACCTGTACTGGGCTGTTCCTGTGCTTCAGTAGGTCTCTCTCCTCCTCTCTCTCTCTTCTCTGCTCTCTCTCTGTCTCTCTCTGTCTCTCTCTCTCTCTCTCTCTGCTCTCTCTCTCCCCGCCCTCTCTCTCTATCTCTCTCTCTCTCTCTCTTCTCTCTCTCTCTCTCTTTCTCTCTCTGTCTCTCTCTCTCTCTCCTCTCTCTCTCTCTCTCTCTCTCCCCCTCACTCTCCCTCTCTCTCTCCCCCTCTCTCTCTCTCCCCCTCTCTCTCTCTCTCACCCTCTCTCTCTCCCCTCTCTCTCTCTCTCACCCTCTCTATCTCCCCCTCTCTCTCTCTCTCTCTCTCCGTCTCTCCCTCTGCCTCTCTCTTTCTCTCTCTCTCTCCCCCTCTGTCTCTCTCTCTCTCCCCCCTCTCTCTCTCCCCCTCTCTCTCTCCCCCTCTGTCTCTCTCTCTCCTCCTCTCTCTCTCTCTCTCTCCCCCTCACTCTCCCTCTCTCTCTCTCCCTCTCTGTCTCTCTCTCTCTCTCTCTCTTCTCTCCCCCCCTCTCTCTCTCTCCCTCTCTCTCTCTCCCCTCTGTCTCTCTCTCTCCTCCTCTCTCTCTCTCTCTCCCCCTCACTCTCCCTCTCTCTCTCCCCCTCTCAATCTCTCCCCCCTCTCTCTCTCGCTCTCCCTTCCCTCTCCCCGTCTCTTTCTCTCTCTCTCTCTCTCTCTCTCTCGCTTGCTCTCTCTCTCCCTCCCTCACTCTCTCTCTGAGTCTCAAAGGCAGAAAGTCAGGTGTTCGAGCACCCCTCACAGCGACTGGAGTCCCAAAATCCAGCCCAACATTGCCCCCCCCTCAACACACCACAGGTACCACCACTGAGGGAGGGCCGCACTGTCGGAGGGTCAGTGCTGAGGGAGCGCCGCACTGTCGGAGGGTCAGTGCTGAGGGAGCGCCGCACTGTCGGAGGGTCAGTGCTGAGGGAGCGCCGCACTGTCGGAGGGTCAGTGCTGAGGGAGCGCCGCACTGTCGGAGGGTCAGTGCTGAGGGAGCGCCGCACTGTCGGAGGGTCAGTGCTGAGGGAGCGCCGCACTGTCGGAGGGTCAGTGCTGAGGGAGCGCCGCACTGTCGGAGGGTCAGTGCTGAGGGAGCGCCGCACTGTCGGAGGGTCAGTGCTGAGGGAGCGCCGCACTGTCGGAGGGTCAGTGCTGAGGGAGTGCCGCACTGTCGGAGGGCCATTCTGTCAGAGGTGCCATCTCTCAGGACGTGAGACGAAACCTGAGACCTCCGCCTGCCCTCTCAGCTGGATGGAAAACATCCCACAGCCTCTATTGTGAGGGGAGTGGGAGTGCAGTCAGGTAGGGGAGTTCTCCCCACTTCCCTGGGTCTGGTCTCTGCTGATGTACCTTATCCTGTTTCCCAATCAGTTAACACTTCCATCCTAACATGACCCCTGAGTTACCCTCCACTCAAACAATGGACTAGGAATTTCATTGTTCCCACTCCCCACCTTTTACTGCCCCCTCCACCCCCCAGCACTCACACACACACACATCGAAAATCGACTGTATCCAAGAGACATCCAGCTCAGGAAATGGGAATTTGAAATTACCTTCACATCGTTGAGTCTTTGTAGCAAGAGAGAGAGTTCTGTGGAATATTGGTCGTTCAAAGCATCTGCCAAGGCCTGGGAATGAACAGAGAGAGAGAGTTAGAGGGGAAGAGAAAAGAGAGAGAGAGACAGAGAGAGAGAGAGTAAGAGAGACAGAGAGAGAGAGACAGAGAGAGAGAGAGAGAGAGAGTTAGAGGGGAAGAGAAAAGAGAGAGACAGAGAGAGAGACAGAGAGAGAGAGAAAGAGAGAGAGAGAGTTAGAGGGGAAGAGAAAAGAGAGAGAGAGACAGAGAGAGACAGAGTTAGGGAAAGACAGAGAGAGAGACAGACACACAGAGAGAGAGAGAGGAAGAGAGAGAGATAGAGAGAAAGAGACAGAGAGAGAAAGAGAGACAGAAAGAGACATACAGACAGGTAGAAAGAGAGAGAGGGGCAGAAAGAGAAATCAAGAGAGAAGGAGAGAAAGAGAGCGGGGAGAGATACAGAGACCGAGAGAGCGGATGGAGAGGATGAAAGAGAGACACAGAGTGAGAGGGATAAGTGAAGCAGAGATGGAGAGATTGCATGTGTGTGTGTGGGAGAGAGAGAGAGAAAGAGAGAGAAGAAATGGACAAAAAGAAAGGGAGATAGAGATAGGAAGCCAGATAGAAGAGGAGAGAGAAACTATTAAAGACAAAGGTGCGAGACAGAGAGAGGGAAGAGGAAGCCAGAGATCTAGAGAACTGCAAACCAATCAAGCAAAACAGGGACACTGAGAGGTTCAAACACAGGCTGACAACACCACTGACACACACACACTCACACACACTCACTCACACACACACACACTCACACACACATAAACTCACACACACACACACACACACTCACATACACACACACACTCACACACACACACAGACACACTCACACACACTCACACACACACACACTCACTCACACACACTCACTCACACACACACACACACACTCACACACACTCACTCACACACACACACACTCACACACACATAAACTCACTCACACACTCACACACACACACAGACACACACACACACACTCACACACACACACACT
>NW_027599171.1:10000-20000 GCF_964194155.1 Cetorhinus maximus | reverse complement strand
GGCGGGATTGGTTAATGATTTCACCCCTCACTTTTCCGCGCGGCTTGGCTCTAGTCAGTGGGGCCGGGCTTAATATACGCCTAAGGGGAGCAATCTGAAGGGCGAGGCCGACCTGGAGTAGCTCTTGGAAGGGGTGGGAGGTTGGATTTGAGTCGGTGCTGGCGGAAGGGCTGGATTTCAAGGGCTTGGCCGGCTGGCCGGTGGTTGTCGGAAGCGGTGAGCATGAAGGGATTGTCGGCTTGTAAGGCACGGGCTTAGCGAGGGCGTGGTAGGCCTCGGGAGGGAGCGGGGTGGACGAGGCCGCGGTGGCCGCACCGGGGGTCGCCATTGCCGGCTGCGCAGAGTGGATTGGGGTCGGTGTTGAGTGAGGGGCATTTTCCTTCTGGAAGGTATGGGCCCGGAGGAGGCTTGTGGTTGGTGCGGTTGTAAGAGTGTGCCGGCGGGTGAAGGGTTGCGAAGGCGGCGCATTTGTAGCCTGCATGGTGAGTGTTAGTGTTGGGGTCGGGGTTGGGGGTCGGTGACGGGGAGAAGGTGAGGGAATAGGGTTAGTGTTGGGGTCGGGGACGGGCAAAGGGTTAGGGTAAGGTTTAAGGGTAGGGTTAGGGTTAGGGTTAGGGTTAGAGTTAGGGCGAGTGTTAGGGTTAGGGTGAGGGTTAGGGTTACGTTTAAGTGCAGGGTTTAGAGCGTGTGTTAGGGCCAGGGTTAGGGTTCGGCGAAGGGTAAGGTAGGCAAAGTGCAGAAGGTGAAATGGTTAACCAGTTAGCAAGCAGGGCAGCCGGCCGGTAATTGGAGCCGCCCGCCCGGTGATAAGGGTGCAGTTAGGTGCCGACAGGCCCAGCAGCTCCAGGGGCTAAGTACATGTGGGTAAATGGTTAACCAGTTAGCAGGCAGGGCAGCCGGCCGGTAATTACAGCCGCCCGCCCGCTAATAAGGGTGCAGTTAGGTGCAGAACAGCCCATCAGCTTCCAGGGGCTAAGGACATGTGGGTAAATGGTGTACCAGTTAGCAGGCAGGGCAGCCGGCCGGCCGGTAATTAGAGCCGGCCGCCTGTCCGCCCGCTAATAAGGGTGCAGTTAGGTGCAGACCAGCCCAGCGGCTCCAGGGGCTAAGTACATGTGGGTAAATGATGAACCAGTTAGCAGGCAGGGCAGCCGGCCGGTAATTACAGCCGCCCGCCCGCTAATAAGGGTGCAGTTAGGTGCAGAACAGCCCATCAGTTTCCAGGGGCTAAGTACATGTGGGTAAATGGTTAACCAGTTAGCAGGCAGAGCAGCCGGCCGGCAATTAGAGCCGCCCGCCCGCTAATCAGGGTGCAGTTAGGTGCAGAACAGCCCATCAGTTTCCAGGGGCTAAGTACATGTGGGTAAATGGTTAACCAGTTAGCAGGCAGAGCAGCCGGCCGGCAATTAGAGCCGCCCGCCCGCGAATCAGGGTGCAGTTAGGTGCAGAACAGCCCATCAGTTTCCAGGGGCTAAGTACATGTGGGTAAATGGTGAACCAGTTAGCAGGCAGAGCAGCCGGCCGGCAATTAGAGCCGCCCGCCCGCTAATCAAGGTGCAGTTAGGTGCAGAACAGCCCATCAGTTTCCAGGGGCTAAGTACATGTGGGTAAATGGTGAACCAGTTAGCAGGCAGAGCAGCCGGCCGGCAATTAGAGCCGCCCGCCCGCTAATCAAGGTGCAGTTAGGTGCAGAACAGCCCATCAGCTCCAGGGGCTAAGTACATGTGGGTCAATGGTTAACCAGTTAGCAGGCAGAGCAGCCGGCCGGTAATTAGAGCCGCCCGCCCGCCCGCTAATAAGGGTGCAGTTTGGTGCAGAACAGCCCATCAGCTTCCAGGGGCTAAGGACATGTGGGTAAATGGTGAACCAGTTAGCAGGCAGGGCAGCCGGCCGGCCGGTAATTAGAGCCGGCCGCCTGTCCGCCCGCTAATAAGGGTGCAGTATGGTGCAGAACAGCCCATCAGTTTCAAGGGGCTAAGTACATGTGGGTAAATGGTTAACCAGTTAGCAGGCAGGGCAGCCGGCCGGCCGGTAATTAGAGCCGTCCGCCTGTCCGCCCGCTAATAAGGGTGCAGTTAGGTGCAGAACAGCCCCTCTGTTTCCAGGGGCTAAGTACATGTGGGTCAATGGTTAACCAGTTAGCAGGCAATGCAGCCGGCCGGCAATTACAGCCGCCCGCCCGCTAATCAGGGTGCAGTTAGGTGCAGAACAGCCCATCAGCTTCCAGGGGCTAAGGACATGTGGGTAAATGGTTAACCAGTCAGCAGGCAGAGCAGCCGGCCGGCAATTAGAGCCGCCCGCCCGCTAATCAGGGTGCAGATAGGTGCAGAACAGCCCATCATTTTCCAGGGGCTAAGTACATGTGGGTAAATGGTTAACCAGTTAGCAGGCAGGGCAGCCGGCCGGCCGGTAATTAGAGCCGCCCGCCCGGTGATAAGGGTGCAGTTAGGTGCCGGCCAGCCCAGCAGCTCCAGGGGCTATGTACATGTGGGTAAATGGTGAACCAGTTAGCAGGCAGGGCAGCCGGCCGGCCGGTAATTAGAGCCGCCCGCCCGGTGATAAGGGTGCAGTTAGGTGCCGGCCAGCCCAGCAGCTCCAGGGGCTAAGTACATGCGGGTAAATGGTTAACCAGTTAGCAGGCAGGGCAGCCGGCCGGCAATTAGAGCCGCCCGCCCGCTAATCAGGGTGCAGTTCGGTGCAGAACAGCCCATCAGCTCCAGGGGCTAAGTACATGTGGGTAAATGGTTAACCAGTTAGCAGGCAGGGCAGCCGGCCGGTAATTAGAGCCGACCTCCCGGCCATTACGGGTGCAGTTAGGTGCCGACCAGCCCAGCAGCTCCAGGGGCTAAGTACATGTGGGTAAATGATTAACCAGTTAGCAGGCAGGGCAGCCGGCCGGTAATTAGAGCCGACCTCCCGGCCATAGGGCTGCAGTTAGGTGCCGACCAGCCCAGCAGCTCCAGGGGCTAAGTACATGTGGGTAAATGATGAACCAGTTAGCAGGCAGGGCAGCCGGCCGCTAATTACAGCCGCCCGCCCGCTAGTAAGGGTGCAGTTAGGTGCAGGACAGCCCATCAGTTTCCAGGGGCTAAGTACATGTGGGTAAATGGTTAACCAGTTAGCAAGGCAGGGCAGCCGGCCGGCCGGTAATTAGAGCCGGCCGCCTGTCCGCCCGCTAGTAAGGGTGCAGTTAGGTGCAGAACAGCCCATCAGTTTCCAGGGGCTAAGTACATGTGGGTAAAAGGTTAACCAGTTAGCAGGCAGGGCAGCCGGCCGGTAATTACAGCCGCCCGCCCGCTAATAAGGGTGCAGTTAGGTGCAGAACAGCCCATCAGTTTCCAGGGGCTAAGTACATGTGGGTAAATGGTTAACCAGTTAGCAAGGCAGGGCAGCTGGCCGGCCGGTAATTAGAGCCGGCCGCCTGTCCGCCCGCCAGTAAGGGTGCAGTGAGTTGCAGAACAGCCCATCAGTTTCCAGGGGCTAAGTACATGTGGGTAAATGGTTAACCAGTTAGCAGGCAGCGCAGCCGGCCGGGAATTACAGCCGGCCGCCTGTCCGCCCGCTAATAAGGGTGCAGTTAGGTGCAGGACAGCCCATCAGTTTCCAGGGGCTAAGTACATGTGGGTCAATGGTGAACCAGTTAGCAGGCAGAGCAGCCGGCCGGCAATTAGAGCCGCCCGCCCGCTAATCAGGGTGCAGTTAGGTGCAGGACAGCCCATCAGTTTCCAGGGGCTAAGTACATGTGGGTAAATGGTTAACCAGTTAGCAGGCAGGGCAGCCGGCCGGCCGGTAATTAGAGCCGGCCGCCTGTCCGCCCACTAATAAGGGTGCAGTTAGGTGCAGAACAGCCCATCAGTTTCCAGGGGCTAAGTACATGTGGGTAAATGGTTAACCAGCTAGCAAGGCAGGGCAGCCGGCCGGCCGGTAATTAGAGCCGGCCGCCTGTCCGCCCGCTAATAAGGGTGCAGTTAGGTGCAGGACAGCCCATCAGTTTCCAGGGGCTAAGTACATGTGGGTAAATGGTTAACCAGTTAGCAGGCAGGGCAGCCGGCCGGTAATTACAGCCGCCCGCCCGCTAATAAGGGTGCAGTTAGGTGCAGAACAGCCCATCAGCTTCCAGGGGCTAAGGACATGTGGGTAAATGGTGAACCAGTTAGCAGGCAGGGCAGCCGGCCGGCCGGTAATTAGAGCCGGCCGCCTGTCCGCCCGCTAATAAGGGTGCAGTTAGGTGCAGAACAGCCCATCTGTTTCCAGGGGCTAAGTACATGTGGGTAAATGGTTAACCAGTTAGCAGGCAGGGCAGCCGGCCGGCCGGTAATTAGAGCCGGCCGCCTGTCCGCCCGCTAATAAGGGTGCAGTTAGGTGCAGAACAGCCCCTCTGTTTCCAGGGGCTAAGTACATGTGGGTCAATGGTTAACCAGTTAGCAGGCAGAGCAGCCGGCCGGCAATTAAAGCCGCCCGCCCGCTAATCAGGGTGCAGTTAGGTGCAGAACAGCCCATCAGTATCCAGGGGCTAAGTACATGTGGGTAAAGGGTTTACCAGTTAGCAGGCAGGGCAGCCGGCCGGCCGGCAATTAGTGCCGACCTCCCGGCAACAAGGGTGCAGTTAGGTCGCCGACCAGCCCAGCAGCTCCAGGGGCTAAGTATATGTGAGTAAATGGTTGACCAGTTAAGCAGGCATGGCAGCCGGCCGGTAAGCGGAGCGTCCCGCCCCGTAATACGGGTGCAGTTAGCTGCAGAACACACCGGCAGGTCCAGGGACGAAGTAGTGGACGGGGAAACGGTTAACCAGTTAACAGGCAGGGCAGCCGTACGGGCAGTAGAGCCGCCCGCCCCGTAATACGGGTGCAGTTCGCGGCAGACCAGCCCCGCAGCTCAAAAGTCTAAGTGGAGAACGGGGAACCGGTTGACCGGTGAGCCGAAGCATGCCAGCAGGCAGGGAAGGTGCAAAAAGGGCCGATAAGACCGAACCGGCACGAGTAACAGGCTGCCGGGGGCGGGTTCCCAGCAAACCAGGTGAGGGGGCGTGGCCGGAGGCCGCGCAGGAGAGCCGCCCGCCCGTGAGTACGGTTAGAGGCAGCAGCGGGCTTCCCCAGCAGGGCAGAAGCCGAAGTGCAGGGAGCGAAATGGTTAACCAGCGAGCAGGCAGCATTCCGGCAGGGCTGGAGGGCGAAAAACGGCGTAAAATAACGGACCGGCAGGAGGAAATGGCTGCCGGGGGGCGGACCCAGAGCCCCCACGTGAGGGGGCGGTTCGGGTGGCAGAGCCGCGCATGCGCGGTTGGAAAACGCGTCACGTCGGAGCAGGGTGAAATCATTAACCAGTCGGCCGCTTCGGCGTCGGCTGGCCGGGCCGAGGAGGGTCGGACCGGGGAAAGGTTCCCGGTTTCGTGTCCGTCGGGTGGTCCCGAGTGCGGCAGGAAAAAATCCGGAATCCTGGGAGCCTTTTTTAAAAAAGAACCGGTCCGGGATGGGGTCGGATTTGGAAGCGTTTGCGGGGCCTAGGTGCCTCTTCGTCGGCATGACTACCGGACGGTCACCCGCCGATCGGCATTTGCGATTTGTTGGCTGGGGAGGTTGGCGGGGTACCTGCAGAATAGTAGGAGGTGGCAAATCGAGAATCGGTCGACATCGCCAAGTGCCTTCTCGAGCCTCCAGGTCTGCAGGGACCGACCCAGGCTGCCCCCAAACCGACCGCGAGGCCGTGCCGGGCGGCCATTTTTGGCCATTTTCGGCATTTTTCGCGTCTTTCGGTAGGTCACGGAAAGCGGCGGCCTGAAGCCCGGGCGTGCCCGGGGAAGGCTCCCCTTCGCCCGCGGGACCGGATTTGCCCCGGAAACGTCCCGAAGCCGGCCGGGAAGGCGGTTTCGAGGGCGAAGCACCTCCGATTGCCTTCGCAAGGCCGGGGAAAGTGGCCCCTGGGCCCGGGAGAGCAAAATCCGTGCGAGGACGGAAGCCCATGAGGTCAGATCCGAGGCTCTTACCCGGCGCCCGGTGGGGGTATTCCCGCAAAGAGCAGCGAGTGCGCCCGGCGACGGGTCAAGTTGCAATTTCTGGCATGCCACTCCTGGAGCTGGTTCATGAGTTCCCCTCGGAAGTCCCGATGAGGAAAGGGCAAAATGGCGTTTTGCGGGCTTTGGGGCCTCTTCGTCGGTAGGACTACCGCCCGACCTTACGGTTGGAATTGTCGGCAGGGGAGGTTGGCGGGGTACCTGCAGAATAGTAGGAGGTGGCAAATCGAGAATCGGTCGACATCGCCAAAAACCTTCTCGAGCCTCCAGGTCTGCAGGGACCGACCCAGGCTGCCGCCAAACCGACCGACAGGCCCTGCCGGCGGCCATTTTTGGCCATTTTCGGCATTTTTCGCCTCTTTCGGCCGGGATGGAAAAGCGGCGGCCTGAAGCCCGGGCCTGCCCGGGGAGGCCTCCTAATCGCCCGGGGGACCGGATTTGCCCCGGTGAGAGCCCCGGAAACGTCCCGAAGCCGGCCGGGAAGGCGGCCAAGGACGAAGCACCTCGGATTGCATTGGCAGGCCGTGCAAAGTGGCCTCCGGGCCCGCGAGACAATGCAGGGTGCCCTCGGTGTGCCCCTGAGAAATGGTTAACCAAACGAAGGACAGTGCGCCTCGGATTGCATTGGCAGGCCGTGCAAAGGGGCCCCCGGGCCCGCGAGACGTTACAGATTGCCCTCGGTGAGCCCCTGAGAAATGGTTAACCAATTGGACTTAGTCTCTGGCGGAGAGACAAAGTGTTTTCACGAGAAATGGTTAACCAATTGGACTTCGTCTCTGGCAGAGAGGCAAAGTGTTTTCACGAGAAATGGTTAACCAATGAGGACAATGGACCTCGGGTTGCATTGGCAGGCCGGGCAAAGTGGCTCTTGGGCCCGCGAGAGCAAAATCCGTGCACAGACGGAAGTCCATGAGGTCAGATCCGAGGCCTTTACCCGGCACCCGGTGGGGGTATTCCCGCAGAGAGTAGCGAATCTGCCCGGCGACGGGTCAAGTTGCATTTTCTGGCATGCCACTCCTGGAGCTGGTTAATGAGTTCCCCTCGGAAGTCCCGATGAGGAAAGGGCAAAATGGCGTTTTGCGGGCTTTGGGGCCTCCTGGACGGTAGGACTACCGCCCGACCTTACGGTTGGAATTGTTGGCAGGGGAGGTTGGCGGGGTACCTGCAGAATAGTAGGAGGTGGCAAATCGAGAATCGGTCGACATCGCCAAAAACCTTCTCGAGCCTCCAGGTCTGCAGGGACCGACCCAGGCTGCCGCCAAACCGACCGACAGGCCCTGCCGGCGGCCATTTTTGGCCATTTTCGGCATTTTTCGCCTCTTTCGGCCGGGATGGAAAAGCGGCGGCCTGAAGCCCGGGCCTGCCCGGGGAGGCCTCCTAATCGCCCGGGGGACCGGATTTGCCCCGGTGAGAGCCCCCGAAACGTCCCGAAGCCGGCCGGGAAGGCGGCCAAGGGCGAAGCACCTCGGATTGCATTGGCAGGCCGTGCAAAGTGGCCTCCGGGCCCGCGAGACAGTGCAGGGTGCCCTCGGTGTGCCCCTGAGAAATGGTTAACCAAACGAAGGACAGTGCGCCTCGGATTGCATTGGCAGGCCGTGCAAAGGGGCCCCCGGGCCCGCGAGACGTTACAGATTGCCCTCGGTGTGCCACTGAGAAATGGTTAACCAATTGGACTTAGTCTCTGGCAGAGAGGCAAAGTGTTTTCACGAGAAATGGTTAACCAATTGGACTTAGTCTCTGGCAGAGAGGCAAAGTGTTTTCAAGAGAAATGGTTAACCAATTGGACTTAGTCTCTGGCAGAGAGGCAAAGTGTTTTCCAGAGAAATGGTTAACCAATTGGACTTAGTCTCTGGCGGAGAGACAAAGTGTTTTCAAGAGAAATGGTGAACCAATTGGACTTAGTCTCTGGCAGAGAGGCAAAGTGTTCTCACGAGAAATGGTTAACCAATTGGACTTAGTCTCTGGCAGAGAGGCAAAGTGTTTTCCTGAGAAATGGTTAACCAATTGGACTTAGTCTCTGGCAGAGAGGCAAAGTGTTTTCCAGAGAAATGGTTAACCAATTGGACTTAGTCTCTGGCGGAGAGACAAAGTGTTTTCAAGAGAAATGGTTAACCAAATGGACTTAGTCTCTGGCAGAGAGGCAAAGTGTTTTCAAGAGAAATGGTTAACCAATTGGACTTAGTCTCTGGCAGAGAGGCAAAGTGATTTCAAGAGAAATGGTTAACCAATTGGACTTGGTCTCTGAACGGCAGGCAAATTGTGGCCTTGAGAAATGATTAACCAATTGGACTTAGTCTCTGGCAGAGAGGCAAAGTGTTTTCACGAGAAATGGTTAACCAATTGGACTTAGTCTCTGGCAGAGAGGCAAAGTGTTTTCAAGAGAAATGGTTAACCAATTGGACTTAGTCTCTGGCAGAGAGGCAAAGTGTTTTCCAGAGAAATGGTTAACCAATTGGACTTAGTCTCTGGCGGAGAGACAAAGTGTTTTCAAGAGAAATGGTGAACCAATTGGACTTAGTCTCTGGCAGAGAGGCAAAGTGTTCTCACGAGAAATGGTTAACCAATTGGACTTAGTCTCTGGCAGAGAGGCAAAGTGTTTTCCTGAGAAATGGTTAACCAATTGGACTTAGTCTCTGGCAGAGAGGCAAAGTGTTTTCCAGAGAAATGGTTAACCAATTGGACTTAGTCTCTGGCGGAGAGACAAAGTGTTTTCAAGAGAAATGGTTAACCAAATGGACTTAGTCTCTGGCAGAGAGGCAAAGTGTTTTCAAGAGAAATGGTTAACCAATTGGACTTAGTCTCTGGCAGAGAGGCAAAGTGATTTCAAGAGAAATGGTTAACCAATTGGACTTGGTCTCTGAACGGCAGGCAAATTGTGGCCTTGAGAAATGATTAACCAATTGGACTTAGTCTCTGGCGGAGAGACAAAGTGTTTTCACGAGAAATGGTTAACCAATTGGACTTAGTCTCTGGCAGAGAGGCAAAGTGTTTTCCTGAGAAATGGTTAACCAATTGGACTTAGTCTCTGGCAGAGAGGCAAAGTGTTTTCCAGAGAAATGGTTAACCAATTGGACTTAGTCTCTGGCGGAGAGACAAAGTGTTTTCAAGAGAAATGGTGAACCAATTGGACTTAGTCTCTGGCAGAGAGGCAAAGTGTTCTCACGAGAAATGGTTAACCAATTGGACTTAGTCTCTGGCAGAGAGGCAAAGTGTTTTCCTGAGAAATGGTTAACCAATTGGACTTAGTCTCTGGCAGAGAGGCAAAGTGTTTTCCAGAGAAATGGTTAACCAATTGGACTTAGTCTCTGGCGGAGAGACAAAGTGTTTTCACGAGAAATGGTTAACCAATTGGACTTAGTCTCTGGCGGAGAGACAAAGTGTTTTCAAGAGAAATGGTTAACCAAATGGACTTCGTCTCTGGCAGAGAGGCAAAGTGTTTTCCAGAGAAATGGTTAACCAATTGGACTTAGTCTCTGGCGGAGAGACAAAGTGTTTTCACGAGAAATGGTTAACCAATTGGACTTAGTCTCTGGCGGAGAGACAAAGTGTTTTCAAGAGAAATGGTTAACCAAATGGACTTCGTCTCTGGCAGAGAGGCAAAGTGTTTTCAAGAGAAATGGTTAACCAATTGGACTTAGTCTCTGGCAGAGAGGCAAAGTGATTTCAAGAGAAATGGTTAACCAATTGGACTTGGTCTCTGAACGGCAGGCAAGTTGTGGCCTTGAGAAATGATTAACCAATTGGACTTAGTCTCTGGCGGAGAGACAAAGTGTTTTCACGAGAAATGGTTAACCAATTGGACTTAGTCTCTGGCAGAGAGGCAAAGTGTTTTCCTGAGAAATGGTTAACCAATTGGACTTAGTCTCTGGCAGAGAGGCAGAGTGTTTTCACGAGAAATGGATAACCAATTGGACTTAGTCTCTGGCAGAGAGGCAAAGTGTTTTCAAGAGAAATGGTTAACCAATTGGACTTTGTCTCTGGCAGAGAGGC
>NW_027599170.1:0-30450 GCF_964194155.1 Cetorhinus maximus | reverse complement strand
CCCTTCCCCTCCCCCAACCTCTACACTCACATCCTTCCCCTCACCCATTCCCGTTCCTCACACCGTTCCCCTCCCCATCCCCTCACTCACCCCCTTCCCTTCACCATCCCCTTCACTCACCCCCTTCCCCTCCCCCATCCCCTGCACTCACCCCCTTCCCCTCCCCCATCCCCCACTCACCCCTTCCCCTCCCCCATTCCCTACACTCACCCCCCTTCCCCCACCCCATCCCCTTCACTCACCCCTTCCCCTTTACCATCCCCTTCACTCAACCCCTTCCCCTCCCCCATCCCCTTCACTCACCCCCTTCCCCTTCACCATCCCCTTCACTCAACCCCTTCCCCTCCCCCATCCCCTTCACTCACCCCCTTCCCCCTCCCCCATCCCCTTCACTCATCCCCTTCCCCTGCCCATCCCCTTCACTCACCCCCTTCCCCTTCACCATCCCCTTCACTCACCCCCTTCCCCTTCACCATCCCCTTCGCTCACCCCCTCCCCCTCCCCCATCCTCTTCACTCATCCCCTTCCCCTCCCCCATCCCCTTCACTCACTCCCTTAACCACCCCCATCCCCTTCACTCAACCCCTTCCCCTACCCCATCCCCTTCACTCACTCCCTTCCCCTCCCCCATCCCCTTTCACTCACCCCCTTCCCCTCCCCCATCCCCTTCACTCACCCCCTTCCCCTCCCCCATCCCCTTCACTCACCCCTTCCCCTCCCCCATTCCCTGCACTCACCCCCTTCCCCCACCCCATCCCCTTCACTCACCCCCTTCCCCTTCACCATCCCCTTCACTCACCCCCTTCCCCTCCCCCATCCCCTTCACTCACCCCCTTCCCCTCCCCCATCCCATTCACTCACCCCCTTCCCCTCCCCCATCCCCTTCACTCACCCCCTTCACCTCCCACATCCCCTTCACTCACCCCCTTCCCCTCCCCATCCCCTTCACTCACTCCCTTCCACTCCACAATCCCCTCACTCACCCCCTTCCCCTCCCCCATCCCCTTCACTCACCCCCTTCCCCTTCCCCTCCCCCATCCCCTTCACTCACCCCCTTCCCCTTCCCCTCCCCCATCCCATTCACTCACCCCCTTTCCCTCCCCCATCTTCTTCACTCACTCATTGCCACAGAAGGCTGTGGAGGCCAGGTCATTGAGTTTATTTAAGACCGAGGTAGATAGGTTCTTGACTGGTAAGGGGATCAAAGGTTACAGGGGGTGAAGTCGGGAGAATGGGGTTGAGAAACTGATCAGCCATGATTGAATGGCGGAGCAGACTCGATGGGCCGAATGGCCTAATTTCTGCTCCCATGCCTTATGGTGTCTAAGATGTTTCTATTTGTAGGAGAGACTAGGACCCGAGGGGCACAGCCTCAGAGTAAGGGGAAGACCTTTTAGAGAGCCGGTGACCTCAAGAGAGGCAGCGGAGAATCTTAAATGTGACATTATATCAAAGCTTTATTTTTTATATTTTTGCTGCTTAGGTTATGTTTTCCCATCAATCTCTGTCTCTCTCTCTCTCTCTCTCTGTGGTGGTATCGTCGCTGGGCTGATAACCCAGGGACTCCCCGGTAAATAATGACCTGGTTTCCAATCAACAGAACTAAGGAAAAATAGAAAAGAGGTGAAATATAAGCTGGTTGAGGGAGGGGGGGGTGGGGGTGGGATGGGTGGAGCTGGATAGAGGAGGGGCCAGTGATTGGTGGAGGCAAAGAAGAGATTGCCAATGATGTCATAGACAAAAGGACAAAGGGGTGTGGACGGTGGTGATATTGGCCGAGGAATGTGCTCATGGGGACACTAAGGGTAGAAAGCAGGACGAGCAAGTGACAGAGAGCCCTAGTGGGGGTGGGGGTTTGGGGTGGTCGAAATAGGCTAAAAGGTGCAGATAAAACAATGGATGGAAATACATTTAAAAAATAATGGAAATAGGTGGGGAAAAGAAAAATATATTTTTTTTAAATGATAAATTATTTGAAAAAGGGGGTGGGTGGGTGGTGGGGATCGGAAAGGGGGTGGGGACGGAGGAGAGAGTTCATGATCTAAAATGGTTGAACTCAATCGGAACTGAGCTACAGAACTGAGGAACCGGTGCAATAATGGATTGAAAGATCTTGGATGATTTGCTCTCTCTGGGTTAGCTTACAATGTACCTTGAGCATGACCTCTCCTTTCCCTCCCCTCCCACCCACCACCTCGACTCGCGTCAAGTCCCGGAGTCTGCTTGATTTTCACTCGACCTCTTAAAAGACCCTCGCCCCCTGCGCTGACTTCACCCCGGCTCAAATGGTCACCCGCTGGCCTCCGGTCGACTGGGACCTGCCCTTCGGAGAGCACAGTGTTCATCGATACTATGTTGAAGACGTTGCATTCTCGCCCTGTCCACCATTTTCACCTCTTTGGCATCTTTTTTTGTTGTAGACATCATATTCTCGCCTCAGCACTATTTTCACTCCCCCCACCCACCCCCCGGATCATTGCTCATTCAGACATCAGGGGAATTGGAGTGTACCCGGTGAGGGGGGGTGTATGACTCTCTGGATGGAAACTCTTATCGAGTTATCAACAGTCACAGATTGTAACTCTTTCGAGTACAATCACAGTTCTTGGTTTTCCGGGAGTGGGACATGAACCCACAACCCTCTGATTCAAAGGCGAGGGTGCTATGGACTGAGCCACAGCTGACACCTCCCTCTCTGGATGGAAACGGTATCGCCTCCGTGTCAGAGTCCCTCTGAAATTGGCGGGCATGTTGAAATTGATGACCTGTCAGTTTCTGCTCCACCAATCAGGGCCCAGGAATCCATGCAGCCCCGCTGCTCTTTTCAAATTTCCCGGCGGGATTTGCGCTGCATCCAATCAGGACAGGAGGGAGGTCACGGACAATGTCTTAAACTCTGTCGAGTTACCAACAGTCACAGATTGCAACTCTTTCGAGTACAATCACAGTTCTTGGTTTTTCCGGGAGTGGGACATGAACCCACAACCCTCTGATTCAAAGGCGAGGGGGCTATGGACTGAGCCACAGACAGACACAGAGCGGCTTCATCATTCTCAGGGAGGTGTCAGCTGTGGCTCAGTCCATAGCACCCTCGCCTTTGAATCAGAGGGTTGTGGGTTCATGTCCGACTCCCGGAAAAACCAAGAACTGTGATTGTACTCGAAAGAGTTACAATCTGTGACTGTGGATAACTCAAAAGAGTTACATCATTCTCAGAGTCTGTGTTCCACAGCGTTTGTTATCATGGCCAGGACCAAGCAGACAGCGCGCAAGTCGACCGGAGGGAAAGCTCCCCGCAAGCAGCTGGCTACCAAAGCTGCCCGCAAGAGCGCTCCAGCCACGGGCGGCGTCAAGAAGCCCCATCGCTACAGGCCCGGCACTGTGGCTCTGCGGGAGATCCGCCGCTACCAGAAATCCACCGAGCTGCTGATCCGCAAACTGCCCTTCCAGCGCCTGGTGCGAGAGATCGCTCAGGACTTCAAGACCGACCTGCGCTTCCAGAGCTCGGCCGTCATGGCCCCTGCAGGAGGCCAGCGAGGCTTACCTGGTGGGGCTCTTTGAGGACGCCAACCTGTGCGCCATCCACGCCAAGCGAGTCACCATCATGCCCAAGGACATCCAGCTGGCCCGGCGCATCCGCGGGGAGCGCGCCTAGACTGAACCCTACCCGACTCTGGACTGAGCCTATCCAACTCTGGACTGAGCCTATCCAACTCTGGACTGACCCTACCCGACTCTGGACTTCCCCAACCACCGAGAACCACAAAGGCTCTTTTAAGAGCCACCAAGTTATCCAACGAGAGCATTAATCGCCACGAGGCAGGTGTTATTTTTCGGTCGTGTGAAGGACAAAATACTGCGGATGCTGGAAACCCGGAAAAAATAACCAGCCACAGGCTGTTTTTTGCCGTCAAATCGCGGTTACACCTCGACACGTGGTCGTTGATTGAATGGCGGAGCAGTCTCGATGGGCCGAATGGCCTAATTGCTGCTCCCGCGCCTTATGGTCGACCCTCGCCCGCCTCAATCCACCCCATTCCCTGACTTTCTCGGAGAGACTCAGCAGCGTCTGTGGAGAGAATCAGTTAAATGTTTCGAGTCCGTGTGCCTCTCTAGGAGAGTCCTGCGGAACCCACATGGACAAGTCACTCGGACCCGAGGCGTTAACTCTAGTCTCTCTCTCCCTCTCTCCCTCCCTCTCTCTCTCTCCAGAGGTTTTGCCAGACCTGCTGAGCTTTTCCAACATTTTACTGTTTTTTGTTTCAGATTCCCAGCATCCGCAGTATTTTACTTCTTTGCTAATGAAGGATGAAGGTGAAGGCACAGATGCGGATTGGTCCAATTCCAGCCCTTTTTTTTTTGTGTCACGTTCCTGGTGTTCCCACCTGCCACCGGTCCCTCATGTAGTAATCCTTTTAGAGTGAGCCCTTCGACAAAGCTGAACAGGAAAGAGCCGTAATCATCTTTTTCTCTAAAACTAAGTTGTAACTCTTTCGAGTTATCGACAGATCGCATGTAACTCTTTCGAGTACATTCACAGTTCTTGGTTTTTTCTGGGAGTGGGACATGAACCCACAAACCCTCTGATTCAAAGGCGAGGGTGCTATGAACTGAGCCACACCCTACCCTGTCTATACACTCACGTAATCCTTAAATAGCTGTGAAGAGGACAGCGCACCTCCCCCTCCCTGTGTTATTGTGAGCCACGGTCGCAGAGTCATGCAGCTCAGAATCAGGCCCTTCGTGTCCGTTCCGGCCATCAAGCACCTATCTCTTCTAACCCCATCGTCCAGCGTTTGGCCCGCAGCCCCGTCTGCTACGGCGTTTCGAGTGCTCATCCAAACACGTTTTAATTGTTGTGAGGTTTCCTGCCTCGGCCGCCCACACCCCTCAGGCAGTACGTTCCAGATTCCAACCACGCTCTGGGTGAGGAGAAAAGAAAAAACCCTCAGATCCCCTCTGAACCTCCTGCCTTGGCACGTCATAACATTCAAGGCTATGGCCCAAGCGCTGATAAATGGGGTTTAGGTAGGTAGGGAGGTAGGTCAGGTGTTTCTCACGTGTCGGTGCAGACCCGTCCGCACTGTGTGATTCTGTTATTAAATCTATGCCCCCTGGTTACCGACTTCCGTGAAACTCTTTCGAGTTATCAACAGTCACAGATTGCAACTCTTTCGAGTACAATCACAGTTCTTGGTTTTCCGGGGAGTGGGGACATGAACCCACGACCCTCTGATTCAAAGGCGAGGGTGCTATGAGCTGAGCCACAGCTGGACAACTCCTGACTTCCGTGAAGGGGAACAATTTCCTTCCTATCTACCCGATAATGCCCCTCATAATTTTGTAACCTCTCATCAGGTTCCCCCTCAGTCTTCTCGGGTCGAAGAAAAACAACCCTCGCCTCGCGCAGAATCACAGGGGCAGAAGAGGCCCTTCGGCCCATCGAGTCCATCCAGTCTCTCTTCACAGCTGAAACGCTCCAGTATAGTCACCCTCCCCAGCGTCATCACATCCCTGTGGTGTTCTGTGACAGGGGTAGATCAAAGCAGTGCCACTAGAGTGATATGGACTCTTCTCAGTCGCTTTCGCGGTGGAATTGGCTGATTCTAGCTGCAAGAATGGCCGCTTCACTTGACCTTCGAGCCCCCCCAATGTTGCTGTTCCTGGGCACGAGGCATCACCGCAGCCTAAACAATGGTCACGCCAACAGTGGGGGCCGAGCAGAGCTCCCTTTTCTCTGTGCACACGGCCGGCCGGGAACTGCAATCCAGCCCGGGAAGAATTGGCCTTGGTCCAAACATTAACGCCCTCCCCTCTTCCTACCAGCTCCAAACTCTTGTCGCATTATTTCAAGGCCAGTGATGGACTCGGCCCACACTTCCCCCCCCCACCCTTCCTTTCACATTTTGGAGCAATGGAACTGCCCATTGGTCACTTTGGACAGCGTCCGAATTGCTTTAGTCATGTTTCCCGACCAGTTACGTGTTACCAAAACAGAAACAGAATTACCTGGAAAAACTCAGCAGGTCTGGCATCATCGGCGGAGAAGAAATCAGTTGACGTTTCGAGTCCTCACGACCCTTCGGCAGAACTGAAGTATAGTTAGGAGAGAGGTGAAATATAAGCTGGTTTAAGGTGGGGGGCGGGGGGAGAGAGAAGTTGAGGGTGTGGTGATTGTGGAGATAAGCAAGCAGTGATAGGAGCAGATAATCAAAAGATGTCACAGACAAAAGGATCAAAGAGGTGTTGAAGGTGGTGATATTATCTAAGAAAAGTGCTAATTAAGAATGGAAGACAGGACACTCAAGGTACAGCTCTAGTGGGGGTGGGGTGGAAAGACTAACAAAGTTTTAGTTGTAGATTTAAAAATAATGGAAATAGGTGGGAAAAGAAGAATCTATATAAATTATTGGAAAAAACAAAAGGGAGGGGGGAGAAACGGGGTGGGGATGGGGGGAGAGGGAGTTTAAGATCTAAAGTTGTTGAATTCAATATTCAGCCCGGAAGGCTGTAAAGTGCCGAGTCGGAAGATGAGGTGCTGTTCCTCCAGTTTGCGTTGGGCTTCACTGGAACAATGCAGCAAGCCAAGGACAGACATGTGGGCAAGAGAGCAGGGTGGAGTGTTAAAATGGCAAGCGACAGGGAGGTTTGGGTCTTTCTTGCGGACAGACCAAGGTGACCAACACTTAACTCACCAGTCAGGTGACGCACGGAGATGAGGGCGAAACATAAATACCGGCGCCAAACGAACAGGCTCCAACCGATTGTTTTTTTTTTAAAAACTGAAAAGCACAGCAATATAATTGTAAATCAAAGAGCGATTTTAATCGGAAACTGGGAAGTACTGTTGAGATATCACCGCCAGTATTATTTTTTTAAAAATCGCTCTCCTCGTTTTAATATTTCACATGGTATCAGGAATTTCAGATTCGCTTTTACAATCTGGTCCCTACTCTTCCTCGGTTAAGAAGGTCAGAAGTGGGGACGATCGCTGACGATTGCACAATCTTCCCTCGCATTGATGACTCCTCAGGTACTGACGCAATCCATGCCCAAAAACCGGGCAGCAAGGCCTGGACAATATCCAGGCTTGGGCTGACAAGTAAGTGGCAAGTAGCATTCGTGCCACACAAGTGCCAGGCAATGACCAGCTCCAACAAGTGAAAATCTAACCGTCGCCCTTGACATTCAATGGCATTTTACCATCACTGAATCCCCCCCACTATCAACATCCTGGGGGTTACCATTGACCAGAAACTGAACTGGGACCAGCCATATAAATACTGTGGCTACAAGAGCAGGTCTGGGGTGAGGAATCCGGCAGTGAGTAACTCACCTCCTGCCACACCAAAGCCTGTCCACCATCTACAAGGCACAAGTCAGGAGTGCGATGGGATACTCCCCACTTGCCTGGATGAGTGCAGCTCCCACAACACTCAAGAAGCTCGACACCGTCCAGGACAAAGGAGCCCAGCCCGCTTGAAAAGCCCCCTTTCCACAAACAAACCTTCATTCCCTCCACCCCCGACGCACAGTAGCAGCAGTGTGTGTACCATCTACAAGATGCACAGCAGCAACTCACCAAGGCTCCTTAGGCAGCACCTTCCAAACCCATGACCTCTACCATCTAGAAGGACAAGGGCAGCAGATACATGGGGAACACCACCACCTGGAAGTTCCCCTCCGAGCCACTCACCATCCCGACATGGAAATAAATCGTCTTTCTTTCACTGTCGCTGGGTCAAAATCCTGGAACTCCTTTCCTAACAGCACTGTGGGTGTACCTACACCACAGGGGACAAAATCCTGGAACTCCCTCCCTAACAGCGCTGTGGGTGTACCTACACCACATGGACAAAATCCTGGAACTCCCTCCCTAACAGCACTGTGGGTGTACCTACACCACAGGGACAAAATCCTGGAATTCCCTCCCTAACAGCGCTGTGGGTGTACCTACACCACATGGGCTGCAGCGGTTCAAGAATTTAGCTCACCTCCACCTTGTCAAGGGCAATTAGGCATGAGGCCTGAATGCTGACAAATGAATGAATAAAAAAACAAAACCGACTGTAATCTGCGAGTTGAATGATCCATTTCGCGGTGCTCTGTAACTGGACACATTTCAACTCAGCCTGTGAATAACACCACATCATATTTTAGACTGGTCCCCATTCACGCAATTGCAAAATGCAACATAGGTTTGTTGCTAGAAATTTGGTGAACTTTCAGATTTGGTGGTTCATGAGCACTGCCGCTGGAAGATTTCTTTACAAACACTTTTCTCATGGGATGTGGGAGACACTGGCTAGGGCCTGGCCATCCCTAAATGCCCCCTTGAGAAGGAGCTGGGGGAGCCGTCTTCTTAAACTGCTCCAGTCCATGTGAGGTGAGCAGACCCACAGTCATGTTGTTAAGCAGGTCAGCAGATACCGTGTGCAATGTGGTACTGAGTGCAAATCTGATGAAAGAGGAAACTGACAAGTTTGTGCATAATAGGCTCTTACTATATTGTTAGGACACAGCAGGTGGTCAAGGCTGAATTATTTATAATCCCAGAGGGAAACTTTAAACAACTGTCAGAACCTTTTCACTGGGTGTGTTTGAGATTCAGCTCTGAATTCAGATGAGAAACCACCAAACCTCCAGAGGTTTGTTTTATATATCAATTAAACATTTATTGATTTAACAAGTGATGAAACACATACACATGTCTACAAATTACTACCATAATAACTTTTAAACAAATGCCCACATTAGGGTAAACCTTGACCAAGGCAACAATAACCCGGAGACTTAAATAGGCACCAGACAAATGACATTTTATATTACGAATTCAAAAGGAGGTCCCTTGCAATTTGTTTCCTTTGTCGGCAGTTGTATGGCTTACAGGCTACTTAGATATTACATACCTCTCACCTACACACACAAAACTCTTTTCTGTATATACCGAGCCTTCCCTGTGAATACAAATTCTCCTTGCATCACCAGGCCCTTTGAACTCCACCTCTTCTAACAATAAAACTGCTTTCATAGTTACCAATTTAATTTGTAATATAAACATATTGCTTGGTGTCTCCTAGCTAGGTGCAAGATTTCACCTCCAGTCTTTGAATGTTGAAAAAAAAAACAAAATGCAAATGTACTTTACTGTTTAACATTCTAAAGCTACTATTCAAAGCACCCAGACTAGCTAGCTTTAATCCAATTAAGACACACACACACACCCTATTACAAGTCCGATTTAAAATAATTTTCAAAAATATTATACACATTAATATCTTCATGACATACACCCAGGACAGGAAAGGGGCCGAAAGGTTAAGCACACAGAGGTTCAGGGTGAAGTGATTTAATGAACGGAACATTAGGAAATAGAGACACCAAGATCGCAGGGACAGTGAAACACGGACACAGATTGTGTGTGTTTGAAACAGGGATCACAAAGGCAAATGTGAAGCTCCAGACGTTTTGGACTAAAACAAATCAATATTATAGAGCTCAAAGCAAAATACTGCGGATGCTGGGAATCTGAAACAGAAACAAAGATTGTTGGAAAAGCTCAGCAGGTCTGACAGCGTCTGTAGAGGGGAAGACAAGAGTTAATGTTTTGAGTCCGTATGACTCTTCAACAGAATTAAAGCGAAATAGAAATGAGGTGAAATATAAGCTGTTTAAGGGGGGGTTTGGACAGGAGAAGCTGGATAGAGGGTCAGTGATAGGTGGAGGCAAAGGCGAGATTTCCAAAGACGTCATGAACAAGAGGTCAAAGGGGTGTTGACGGTGGTGATGTTAGCTGCAGGATGGTGACATTAAGGGTAGAAAGCAGGATGAGCAAGTGACAGATGGCCCTGGTGGGGGTGGGGGTCTGGAAGGGGGGAACAAATCGAGAAAGGGTAAAAAGGTGGGGGTAAAACAACATGGAAATAAATTGTAAAAATAATAATAGAAAGAGGTGGGAAAAGAAAAAAATATATATAATTATTAGAAAAAATGGGATAATAAAGGGGGGTGAGGATGGAGGGAGAGAGTTCATGGTCTGTAGTTGTTGAACTCAATATTCAGTCCGGAAGTCTGTGAAGTGCCTAAGCGGAAGATGAGGTGCTGTTCCTCCAGTTTGCGTTGGGCTTCACTGGAACATTGCAGCAAGCCAAGGACGGACATGTGGGCATGAGAACAGGGTGGAGTGTTAAAATGGCAAGCGACAGGGAGGTTTGGGTCATGCTTGCGGACAGACCGAAGGTGTTCCGCAAAGCGGGTCACCCAGTCTGCGTTTGGTCTCTCCAATGTAGAGGAAACCACATTGGGAGCAACGAATGCAGTCGTTTAAATTGAGGGAAGAGCAAGTGAAATGCTGCTTCACTTGGAAGGAGTGTTTGGAATATTATAGAGCTTTAGCCATAGCTTTTTCAGAGACTGTGTGATTGGCTCTTACAAAACACTTTGTGGCGTTTTAGTTGGAACTGGGACACTCTGGCCACCACCTTTGACCCCTCTGCCATGGCGTGCTCGGCCAGTTCCCCGGGCAGCAGCAGGCACACGGTGGTCTGGATCTCCCGGGAGCTGATGGTGCTGCCGCTTGTTGTGGTGGGACAGGCGGGAAGCCTCACCCGTGATGCGCTCGAAAATATCATCAACGAACGAGTTCATGATGCTCATGGCCTGGGGGGAGATGGCGGTGTCCGGGTGAACCTGCTTCATCACCTTTGTAGGTACGGATGGAGCAGTTTTCCTTCCTGGATCTCTTCGTCTTCTTGCCGCTCTCCTTGGAAACTGGGACATTTCAGGGCTTTAATTTTTGCAGAAATACACTTTAGTGATAAAACATCGGAAAGACCATTACAAAGCATTTCCAAAATGACCATCCCAGAAAGTGGAATGATATTCAAAATTGTCCACATCGATCATGTTGCTCTCTTGAGGAGGTTCAATATAATCAAAGCAACATGGAAGATATTTCGAAATGGTCATTACAGAAAGTGCAATGATATCAACATTGTCCACCTAGATCATGTTGTATGCTGAGGTGCTTCAATGTAATTGTCAGATATTCACTGTATACATTCAATGCGAGACAAACGGCCTGAGGTGTTCCAGACAATGTGCAGCCCCTCAGTGTAGCACAGCTGGAAGGTTGTAGCCAGCGACTTTCCCCATTGCATCTCTGCAGCAGCTGCCCCAAGCTTTAGTGCGTCCCTCAGCGCTGGGAATGTACCAGTTCTGAAAATCTTGTTCACGGGCAACTCTTTGCGCTGGAAGACAAACACATTTTTGGCAGACCAAAGAGCGTCTTTCATCGAGTTCATGATCCTCCAGCAGCAGTTGATGTCTGTCTCGGTGTTGGTCCCCCTGGGAACAGCCCCGTAGAGCACAGAGTCCTGTGTCACAGAACTGCTCGGGGTGAACCTCGACAGAAACCACTGCATCTCCCTCCAGGCCTGCACGGCAAAGGCACAATCCACAAGGAGGTGAACCAATGGTCCCTTTCCCGGCACAGCCACCTCGAGGGCAACGTGCGGAGGGGGGTGGGGTAAGAGTACGGGCTTGTGGGAAAGATCTGACGCGGAGGACCATTCTCACCACCAGCCAAGCTGCGTCTTGGCGCCTGTTTGAAAGCTCTGGGCTTCAGGCATTCTGCCAAATGATTTTTTGCCTGTCTCCGTCCGACAGGATCCACCATCTCCTTTTCCCGCAGGGCCTCTAGGACGTTAAGTGCCGACAACTGCCCGATGGACTTGTGGTCAAAGCGACTTTCTTGATTTTATTTTCTGAAAAATATTCATAAAATATCTGAAAGAACATTTACAAAACATTTCTAAATGGCCATCACAAAAAGTGGAACGATATATTCAAAGTTGTCTACGTAGATCATGTTGTACTCTGACATTCTTCAATATAATCAAAGGAACATTGCAGGCATTTCAACATGGTCATTACAGACAGTCAGACAGTGCAATGGTATTTAAGTTAACTTCATAGATCGTACCGCACCCAGAGATTGTCAACCATGGCCAGGGGAAACTGCAGGCACTCAATGAAAACTCTGACAAACTTGTTTCTTTTCAGACTAACCCCGAGCTCTATGCTGATGAGGGATGGTGGATAGTTTTGTTCCAGGTTGGCTAATTGGCAATGATGTCAATGTTATAGCCATCCAGCTTGTTCGTTGAGCTACTCGATCACTTCTATTGCTCGTCACAGCAAGAAGCTGTCTCGGCCGCCAAATTATCCAATACCCTCCCCCACCCCCAATCCACCCAATTCCCTGACTTTCTTGGAAAAGAAAAACTCAGCCGGTCTAGCAGCCTCTGTGGAGAGTGAAACAGAGTTAAAGTTTCCAGTCCGTAGGATGGACAGTCGTGAAACCACGGAGCCATCGAGAAACTGTTGTATGTCCGCCCTGTGAGTATGTGTTTCGCTTTATGAAATGTCACTGTGGATGTTACTACATACATGAGAGTTTCTGGTTGGTGTGTGTTTATTTTATTCTGCATCCTGGAGTCTATGTTGTCAGAGCGTTCGCCCACCTCACCCACCCGACCTCCCACCCATTCACCTTTCACGGTCACGTCGATGACAATAACCATTATTCTGTGCCTGTTATTTTATGTTAAATGAGTGAAGATTTACGCTTATGCTGTCAACCCCTGGTCTGAGAATGTGGGTTTGATTGCCTATCGTATCGTGGTAACCGAGCACCTGCTTTTCTCTATGATCGTCTGCATCTGGTATGTCATTGTCATGACACCATGAACTCAACAGGGCCCCATTGTTTGAGTACGAGGTAAATCTTGTAGCTTTCCGTTTGTTATGTGATTATCGGCTTGTGTATTTATCTGCCTGTTGTTGCTCAGTGAGTGTGAATTTAAAAGGGAATTGTTAGTAGGTGGGGAGATGGTGGCAGAGGTTTGGTCACTGGACTGGGTGATCCAGAGACCCAAACTAATGCTCTGAGGACCCAGGTTCAAATCCCACCATGTCAGGTGGTGAAATCTGAATTCAACAAAAATCTGGAATTAAAAACCTGAGGATGACCATTGTCGATTGTTGTAAAAACCCATCTGGTTCACGAACGTCCTTTTGGGAAGGAAATCTGTCTTCCTTACCTGGTCCGGCCTACGTATGACTCCAGAGGCTCAGTAAGGTGGTTGACTCCCCAAATGCCCTCTGAACAAGGGCAATTAGGGACGGGCAATAAATACTGGCCTAGCCAGCGACGCCCACATCCCATGAATAAATAATAATAAAAATAATCTTCTAAATAAGTGCTATTGATATTCTGTTCATGACAGCCTTTGGAATGGGAGTCTGAATTTTACATTGTGTCTGCCCATTTGTTAAATATAATGGCTTTATCAATCATATTCCTGCTCGTTTCTGGGATATAGCTTTTGTTTTTGGTGTGTGTGTCTGTCAGACTTCGAAATGCCGAGATAGGATTAGATTGGGAAGTGCATATCCAGCTGTAGGTAACCAGCGTTAATGACAAGGTGTTGTACTCTACATGGCAATGGGAGCTATGTAAGTGTGGGTCATTCTGAACTGGTCGGTTTCTAGCTTATCAATGTGTATTTTATTCTGCAGCATTCATTTGAGCTCAAGGGAATTTCATTCTTTTTTCTCAGTCTTTGCTAGTTGAGGGTTTAGATCGCTGTATCTTTCAGCTTCAGGAATGCAAGTGAGTTTCATTCATTGTTTAAACTCCTGGAAAGAGGGTAGTGCAGTTGATGTAGTTTATATGGATTTCAGCAAAGCCTTTGACAAGGTCCCACATGGGAGATTATACAGAAGGCAAATGCACATGGGATACAGGGTAATTTGAAAGGGTGGATTCAAAACTGGCTTTGTTGTAGGAGACAGAGGGTGATGACAGAAGGATGCTTTAGTGACTGGAAGCCAGTGTCCAGTGGCGTACCACAGGGATCTGTGCTGGGTCCCCTATTATTTGTCATTTATATAAACGACATAAATGACAATGTTGGGGGGTAGGATTAGTAAGTTTGTGGATGACACAAAGATTGGCCGGGTGGTTAACTGTGAGGTTGAGTGTCTTGGGCTAGAGGAAGATATAGATGGGATGGTCAAATGGGCAGATAAGTGGCAGATGGATTTTAACCCTGAAAAGTGTGAGGTGATACACTTTGGAAGGAGTAATTTGACAAAGAAGTACTCAATGAGCGGCATGGCACTAGGAAGTTCTGAGGAACAAAGGGACCTTGGCGTGTGTGTCCATAGGTCTCTGAAGGCGGAGGGGCATGTTAGTGGGGTGGTGAAAAAGGCATATGGGACACTTGCCTTTATCAATCGAGGCATAGATTACAAAAGTAGGGCGGTCATGTTGGAGTTGTATAGAACCTTGGCGAGGCCACAGCTGGAGTACTGGGTGCAGTTCTGGTCGCCACATTATAGGAAGGATGTGATTGCACTGGAGGGGGTGCAGAGGAGATTCACCAGGATGTTGTCTGGGATGAAACATTTAAGTTACGAAGAGAGGTTGGATAGACTTGAGTTGTTTTCGTTGGAGCAGAGAAGACTGAGGGGCGACCTGATCGAGGTGTACAAGATTATGAGGGGCATGGACAGGGTGGATAGGGAGCAGCTGTTCCCCTTAGTTGAAGGGTCAGTCACAAGGGGACATAAGTTCAAGGTGAGGGGCATGAGGTTTAGGGGGGGATGTGAGGAAAAACTTTTTCACCCAGAGGGTGGTGAGGGTCTGGAATGCGCTGCCTGGGAGGGTGGTGGAGGCGGGTTAGCCTCACATCCTTTAAAAAGTACCTGGATGAGCACTTGGCACGTCACAACATTCAAGGCTATGGGGCCAAGTGCTGGTCAATGGGATTAGGTAGGTACGTCAGGTGTTTCTCATGTGTCGGTGCAGACTCGATGGGCCGAAGGGCCTCTTCTGCACTGTGTGATTCTGATGTGAATAGAGGCATTACTACAGTCATTTAATGTGAATGTGGATTTTACTCTGTTCCTGTCAATATCTGCGACATGAATGTTTTTCTAAATCTAACTTACATTGTCTGATATGTTTGGATTTTAACCTGGTCCTGCTTGTTTCTGGATTGTGAGTGAGACATCATTCTGTATCGTTCTGTTTCTCATATGCAAATATATGTCTCACTCCAACTCTTAAACCCTGTTTTGCTATGTGAGAGTGTGCGTTTTGCTCTGTTGCTGTCTGTCACACTTACGTCAGTAATGGTTATACTTCATGCACATAAGAAACGGGTGTATTAATGTATGTTTGTTAATCTTAAACTTTCAGGTTCTGAATTGTCAGTGTTTGTTATGTCTGTACCCGGCAGGTTCTGATGTCTGGGAGTAAACCTTCCTCTGTGTCACCCAGTTTCGCATCTGTGATTCTGGATTTTGCCTAGAACTTATCAGCCTCGAGTGTATAAATGTGCATTTATTTTTCCTGTAATATTTAGTGTCTAACATGCACCTCTCAGCTACATTATCTCCTCTCAGTCTCTGGTCAGTGAGGGTTTTTGGTCTATCAGTCACTTTGCGGGAGAGGAGCCTGAGTCCCAATCAGTGCCTTTCAATCTCTGATAGGTGATTATGGGCTTTTCTCAGCATCTGTCCATTTCTGAAATGCGGGTTTAAATTGTTTGCATTCTTATTCTGTACCTATTCGTTGTTGATATAGAAGTGAGTTTTAGTCTTTTTTTTAAGTTTATTTCTGGAAATTTCCCTGTCTGGAAAGTGAGTATGAACATTTGAAGGCCTGTGCCAATTTCTGGTGTGTGAACCCAGGATGTTATGGGCCCCTCAGCTTCCTCCATTTGAGTGCGTGTGTTCTACTCTACCCATGCCAGTGTCTACAATATTTGGGTGGCATTTTCACTGGGTTCACATCGTTAACTTGTTTGCAAATTAGGCTTTATTTTCTGCTATTCAAGTCAATAAGGAATGAAACCAGATGGACCGTCCAACATTGAACTAGGCATCGGAAATGTCAAAGTCAAACTCAGCCCTGTCAAACCTGCAAAGATCTCCTAACCGATACCTGGGATCTTGAGCTAAAATTGGGAGTGCAGTCTCACAGACTCGTCAAGCAACAGCCTGACATACTCATACCCGCAGAATCATACCTCACAGACAATGTCCCAGGCACCACGATCAACATCCCTGGATATGCCCTAAACCATTGGCAGGAAAGACCCAGCAGAGGCGGCCGCGCAATGTTAGACAGTCGGGAGGGATTTGCCCTGGGGGTCCTCAATATCGGCTCCAGACTCCATGAAGACTCATGGAATCAAGCCAAACATGGGCAAGGAAACCTCCTGCTGATTATCACTTACCGCAGCCCCTCAGCTGATGGGTCAGTTCTCCTCCATGTCGAACACCACTTGGAGGAAGCACCGAGGGTGGCAAGGGCACAGAATGTACAATGGGTGAGGGACATCAATGTCCATCACCAAGAGTAGCTCGGTCGCACCACTACAGACTGAGTTGGCGACTCCTAAGGAGCTAGCTGCTGGACTGGGTGTGTGACAGGAGGCGAGGGAACGGACAAGAGCTAAACACGTTCTTGGCTTCATCCTCATCAACCTGCCTTATCTGTCATGTTAGTGTAGGAGTGACACCGTGCAGTCCCGCCTCCACATTGAGGATACCATCCATTGTGTTGTGTGGCACTACCACCGTGTTAATTGGGATAGATTTCAAACAGATCTAGCAACTCAAGACTGGGCAACCATGAGGCGCTGTGGGCCATCGGCAGCAGCAGAATTGTACTCGAACATAATCTGTAACCTCATGGCCTGGCATATCCCCCACTCTACCATTACCATCAAGTCATTGGGACAACCCTGGTTCAATGAAGAATGCAGGAGGGCATGCCAGGAGCAGCAACAGGCACATCTAAAAATGAGGTGTTAACCAGGTGAAGCTATAAAGCAGGACTACTTGCATACCAAACAGCATCAGCAGCGAGCGTTAGACAGAGCTAAGCGACTCCACAACCAATGGATCGG
Organism: Cetorhinus maximus; assembly: GCF_964194155.1. Taxonomy (NCBI): domain Eukaryota; kingdom Metazoa; phylum Chordata; class Chondrichthyes; order Lamniformes; family Cetorhinidae; genus Cetorhinus; species Cetorhinus maximus. Next base: position 13,465 of record NW_027599170.1, on the reverse strand, counting down.
ACCTAAGCTCTGCAGTCCTGTCACGTCCAATTGTGGATGGTGGCGGACAATTAAACAACTTACTGAAGGAGGAGGCTCCACAAATGTCCCCATTCTCAATGGTGGGGGAGCCCAGCAGATCAGTGCAGCTAAGGCTGAAACACATGCAACATTCTTCAGCCAAAAGTACTGAGTGGATAATCCACCTGGACCTCCTCCAGAGTTCCCCAGCATCACAGATGTAGATGTAGTACGTAGATAATTCGATTCTTTCCAGTTCATATCGAGAAATGGCTGAAGGCACTGAATACTGCAAAGGCAATGGGCCCTGACAATGCTCTTGCAATAGTACTGAAGACTTATGCTTCAGAACTAGCTGTGCCCCTAGTCAAACAGTTCCAGAACAGCTACAACACTCATCCACCCAGCAATGTAGGAAATTGCCCAGCTATGTCCTGTACACAAAGCACAGGAGAAATCCGACCCGGCCAATTACTGCCCCATCAGTCTACTCTCAACCATCAGTAAAGTGATGATAGGCACCAACAGCAGTGATATCATGTGGCACTTGCTTTGCAATAGCCTGCCCACTGATGCTCAGCTAGTGTTCCGGCGGAGTCACTCAGCTCTTGGTCTCCTTACAGCCTTGGATCAAACGTGGGCAAAAGAGCTGAACTCAAAAGGTGAGCTGAGAGCGACTGCCATTGAGATCAAGGAAGAGTTTGACCGAGTGTGGCATCAGGGAGCCCTAGCCAAACTGGAGTCAATGGGAATCAGGGGGGAAACACTCTACTGGTTGGAGTCATACCTAGAAGAAAGATAGATGGTTTTGGGAGGTTAACTATCTCGGTTCTAGGACATCACTGCAGGAGTTCCTCAGGATAGTGTCCTCAGCCCAACCATCTTCAGCTGCTTCATCAATGATCTTCCTCCCAGCGTAAAGTCAGAAGTGGGGATTTTTGCTGATCTTTGCACAGTGTTCAGCGCCATTTGCGACTCCCCAGACACTGAAGCAGCCCATGTTCAAATGTAGCAAATCCTGGACTATATCTAGACTTGGGCTGACAAGTGCTAAGTAACATTCCTCCCTCAAAATTGCCAAACTGATTATCTTCAACAAGAGAGAATCTAGCCATCATCCCTTGACAATCAATGGCATTTCCATCACTGAATCCCACACTATCATCATTCTAGGCGTTACCATTGACAGTAACTGAACTGGACGAGCCATATAAACACTGTTGCTACAAACCCAAAACCTGTCCACCACCTAGAGGGCACAGGTCAGGAAATGGATGGAATAACCTCCACTTGCCTGGATGAGTGCAGTTCCAACACTCAAGAAGCTTGACACCTTCCTGGACAAAGCGGCCCCGCTTGATTGGCACCCCATCCACCAAAAAAATCACTCCCTCTACCACCGAAGCACAGTGTCAGCAGTGTGTGTACCATCTACAAGATGCACTGCAGGAACTCACCAAGGCTCCTTAGGCAGCACCTTCCAAACCCACGACTGCTACCATCTAGATGGACAAGGGCAGCAAACACAGGGGAACACCAGCTGTGGAAGAATAAAATACATCTACAGGACAACTAAGGGTTAAACAGTTAAAACCATAGTGGAATACTACAGCACAGTTCCCTCTTTTGTTCTAGCAGGTACACCTGCAGCTACCAGCTAACTGAGCAGGAAAGGAGAAAAGGAGTATCATAAAGAAGCTTCCTAGAATCCTCAAGACAAGGCTAGGATGTCTGCCCCCAACACAAAGAGACAGGATCAAGCAATGGTCATCTGTTCTCTAGAGTGTACACCCCCTAGCACTAAAGATAAGGTCAAGCATGGTTATCTATTCTCTGTCTCCCTTTTTTATTACCAGATGGGCTTCCCCCAATATCCTGTATAGTCATAAATTAGAATAGACTAATTGTGTGACAATGATTCTCAATGTAATTGATCATTGAAAGTTAGACAGTCTTATCACCTTCAAGCTCTTTGATATGTACAACTTTTACTATAAATATGTGTGTACTGTGATGCTTCCTCAGAGTGCCGGCTAGCTCCATTGTAAGCTGCTGGGCTCTCCATGATATCACGATTTAATAAAGACTTCCGAGACAAACCTCCTGGGTCTGAGTGTCCGATTTCCGCGACAAATTGGCGACGAGGATGGGATCCGACTGAAGTCCAGTAACCTCTTAAGTTGGAGAGGTGATTGAAATCCTGGGCCGTCGGATCTCTAAAAAAGAACCCTCGCGGAAAAAAGGGGAGGAATACCTGTCCCAAGTTAGGGAGAGTGCGAACTGCATCCTAGCTGAGAGGGGGATTGCAGTGAAAGCATCCTAGCTGAAAGGGGGAGTGCTTGAAAAAGGGTAGCTACCGACCAGACTCAAAAGACCCAAGGAACTGGAGGACTTGTTCAGGAACTCTTAAACACCGGTGAGCACCTAGGGTAGGAAACGTGCGCCGCGCTGTTAATTGTGTTTTCTTTTCAGAAAAATGGGAGGTCGCAACAGCAGAGCGGGCTCTGCCACTCACCCCGCTTCGCAAAGTACTAAGAACAAACCGAAGCCGGCGAAACCGGAGCTTAAATCAGGAACTTTGAAGATGGGTAAGAAAACGGGAAAAAACAGTAGTAATAGTGTACCCAGGGGTTCGAGTCCCATGGAGGTGAAAAGTAAGTAATTTCTGTGTTTTTCTTTTGTGTCCATTACAGTCCTGAAATTGTCCAATGTGTTTCTGATTGGGTTAAATGGACTCAAAGTAAAAGAGAAAGCTTCCCACCAGCTGGAACTTTTAATCGGGACAGATTTGAGCGCTTATAATATATTTTAAGGGAGGTAGATAGTCCGCGACTGAATTTTCTGTAACTTAAAAAAAAAGAATGAATTGATCTAAGTTACAAGAGCAGTTTGTGCTGGAGAGAGAGAGAGAGAGAGAGAGGGTACCCCTAGGGGGTTAATGAGCAATTTGCAAGCAGCAGCAGAGAAAATGTGAGCTTTCGTCAGTTTGAAGGTCCCTATAGGTGGAGCCTTCAAGATCCCTTTATTCCCCCCACTGCTACTCGAAGCTTCGTTTAGAGTTAAGTTCAATATTATAGGAGTATCGATACATACCTTTATCTATGTGTTTGTTCGTGTGCAATGAAGTATTTGTATGTGAGCTTTCATGTGTTTTCTTCCCTGGATTGTTTTTTGTGTGTGTAGTTGAGCACGTTAGAGTCGAAAGCCCCATATTAGATTAAAGGAAAAGTTTATTCAAATACTCCAAAGTTTTGAGTATAAGGTTTGAGTTGAGATTTCTGGCAAAAATCGTAATTTGAAGGGAGTGTAAAGATAAGACAGGGCTTGCCTTTATCTCATCCTTGAGATGAACCAACCCTTGTACCAGCCCCTCGCAGACTAGTAGGGAATAACCCTCATCATCAGCTTCCAAGCTGATTGGGATTAATACATACGAGTTCGTATTCTAAAATCCTGAGAAAAAGAAATTACTTGAAATTCGGAAAGATTCTAGGAAAACGAAAAGACATAAACACAAGGTCTAGATGGTTCCAATGGATAAAAAGGGGTTTCTTAAGAAGAGATGAATTAAATATTTAAGGAAATCTGCTTCCCAAAAGCACTGAAATTTGAATTGGGGACAATCTTGAGATGTAAAGTGCAGTGTAATTTAACAGGTTACTTTTGAATCACTAGGATGCTGTCTAAGATAAATAATGTGTCGATAAACATACGGAAATTATAACTTGGATCCAAATCATTAGACATGAACCAGAGGTTGTTTTAATTTTGATAGTGTAAATTACAGTTAAAAGTTCGAGGTTTGGTTCTTGATAAATTTCTCAAAAGGGAATTTTCATTTTAAAAGGTCTGACAACAATTGGCACTAATTCAAATGCTGCAAGCTTTTGTGTTTGTAAAGTCTGTTCCCAAAATATGAAGCTAAGCTCAAGACCTTGGCAAAGTTTGGCAGAAATCCAATTTTTGGCCGAGTTAATGAATCTGGGATAATTCTAAAAGAAAAGGGTCAGGCACAATTTAGTGGGTTTCTTTTAAGACAATAAAATCTTTTGAGGAGAAGAGAAGGAAGCAAAACTTGTCAATACCTGATTTCTGTTTTAAAACTGTTATGAGAATACTTGATTGGATTGTAAAGTCTCTCCAGACAACCTGAACAAGATAAGATGGGAGCTGTTGCAAGTGTAAACTGGTATGAGGAAAGTGGGAGAATGAGTCAGGGAAAGAGGACATAATGTACAAACTGTTTTAAGGGAAATGAATTTGATAATCTGGCCATCAACTGAGGCATTGGAACTGCACAGGGGGAGATAAGCAAAGATCTAGAGACAGAGATCCCCGTTGAAATGGAATAGTTAATATGGCCTAAAGAGTAAGGAAACATTTTAAACAATCCAAGACAATAGAGAAACTGAATAGAGAACTTTAGGATGATCATGGTCAGGAAAGAAAACTTAGAGGTAAAACTACGAGGAATCTGTTGTTCAGGAATTGAAATGTAAGGAGAAATAATACTTAACAACAATTTACCACAAGATGGATACAGGTAAAGGGAAAGCTGGAAAAAGGCTAAATAGATGTATTACTGACTATATTAATGTGCCTGTGAGCTACACAAAGTAAAACCACAGGATTAACACCTTGAGGACAGGCAGAGTTAAGCGGTTCCCAGAGAGAACCATCACTGGAAGTGAAGATACTGAGCCATTGAAAGATAGGATAAGAAGGTGCATTGTAGAGTTGTTTAAGGAATTGAGGTCTGACATGAGACAGCAGCAGGAGAGAGTAAACTGGAAGGAGTTTACCCACATGGATTCAGATCAGGGAACTCATTTCACAGGGAGAGACATTAAAGAAGTGTGTAATCTTATGGAGATTAAACAGAAATTCCATATTCCTTACCACCCCCAGGAGTCCAGGGATGGTGCAAAGGATGAACTGAACTTTTAAAACAAATCAATCAAGAGACAGGGAACAGCCCAATATTCTAATGCGCCGTGGGCTACCCCAAGCAGGACCGCCAGGTTCACCCCATTTGAAATGATAACAGGTAAGGGCCATGCAATTACCTGAAGGTATTATAGTAGGAGGTGTAGGGCCACAGAAAGGAAAAATACAGGACAATGAAAGGGAATTAAGTAGGTGATTACATGAGTGGAGAGAGGAAGTTAGAGACTGACAGATGATTAAGGATATGGAAACAGGCAAATCCAAAGAGCAACAATGGACCATACCAGGTAATTATGACAGGTGATACATACGCACTTGTAGATATGGGAACGGGAAGTAAATGGAGGCATTACACACAGTTAAAGATACATGACAATTGACCAAGCGGTAACCCGGAGAACGGGAGCCGAAGTTAATGTCTCCACAGATCTACGATCCTGGTCGTGGGCCTATCAGTACTGGCAACAAGGTCGGGGATCATCACTGCTCATCCTGCACCGCAGGAGGAACTTTGGTACAGCACGGACAGTGCCGAATGTGACACGCAACGGGGAATGATAAATGTAACAGTAGGAGAACAAGTGCTTTCAAATTGTAGTAAGGGTTTGCTTCAGATCCAGCATGGGAGGTCCCCCACTACCCAGCCACCTCCCAGCTCTACTTTCACAGTCTGAGTAGAGATAATTGAAGCCCCTCAAACCACAGCGACTGACCCATCTTGTCCGACTATGCACCCAGGACCGACGAATGGTTTGGTACTGGTTAATCAGAAGTTTTGTATGATAATGTACACCATGAGCTGGTACCCGTAGTCTAGAATGTATCCGGTGTCATCCTGCCCCAATGGTGCTCAACCCATACCCAAGCACTCTATACGGCTCTGAGGCGCCAGTTGATGACTGAAGCAGTTCAGTTCAGTGGCGAGATGCGATCAGGCTTGGGAGGGAACCGCGTTAAGCGCAGCCTGATAAATGATGCCACTATGATATTCAATATAGGGACATCATTGGTTAATCCAAAGTCTGGCTACCGTGCTCGAAAGTCATGCGGGGACTATCAATAAATTAACTGAAATAGGAAAAAATATTTCAGACAAAGCGAGCAGAAATGACGTTTGCAACACCTATGGATCTTGGGCACTGGAACAAGCCCGAGAAAATTTAAGACAGACTAAAAGAAGGGGTAGTCCCTTCATGGGTAACTAATGAGCATCTATTGAATCTCTCACGACACAAGAATCATGACTTGACCGGTTTCCAGCTCAGGGGTTTAACACGTGTATGTAGAATGAATGTTGAATGTATAGTGAATAGTAATACGCTAATAGGCATTGTATTAGTAATACCTGTCATACCGATGTCAATGACATAACCCAGGCAAGACGCCCACAGTGACTGCCCAGCCATGGGGCCCATTTGTACACCTACAAATGGACTTTATACAAATGCCTAAATGTATGGAATATAATGATGTTTTAGTTCTAGTATGTTTGTTCTCGAGATGGGTTGAGGCGTATCCCACCCGAGGAAATGATGCTGTTGTTGTTGTAAAATTGTTGTTCATTTTACGGCTAAAGTGATAAAGGAACTGTTGAAGGCCTTAAAATGCAACCATCACCTTTCCTGCCCATACCACCCCCAGTCTACTGGAGCGATGGAAAGACAAAATGGTATTCTGAAAAAAACAAACTAAATTATGTGAAGAAACCGGTTTGAAAGGGCCTGAAGCTCTACCCTTGGCGCTCATGACTATGCGCTCTCACCCTAACCGTACCACCTCCCTCTCTCCTTATGAAGTTGTAATGGGACGTCCTATGCGCCTCCCAGTGACCCCACCCTTGTCTGCTAGGGAAATGGACATCCACGCTATGGATGAGGGAATGATTACATACTGTATAGCGCTCACTAATTCTCTCAAGAGCTTGCATATACAGGGAGTAGAAGCTCAGAAAAAGCCCACCATTGAAGACTGCCATCAATACCAGCCCGGGGACCTAGTCCTAGTAAAGACCTTCAGGAGAAAGAACTGTTTGGAACCTCGATGGGAAGGGCCTTTCCAAGTCCTGCTCACCACCCATACGGCCGTAAAGGTTGAAGGACGCCCTTGTGGATCCACGCCTCGCACGTCAAGCGGACGCTGACCTCGGCCGGAAGTGCTTGTGCAAGAACTTTAACTGAGCCGTCGGAATGCTGACTCTGATTTGGATCCTGTCATGTGCGGTCCTAGCGGGGACATGGAATACCAATTCTGCGGTTCAACGAATGCAGGCCGTAGCCTCGCAAGTTCATCGGACTAAAGGTTGGATTTGTACTCATTTTCCTCTGTGCAAGACAGCAGCTGAATTGCGTGAGAGGGTGGAAAGGACCCTACCTTGTGCTGCTAACAACTCGAACGGCCCTGAAGGTTAAAGGGAAGGAAGACTGGGTCCACGCCACTCGCTGTAAAAGACATTGTCCGGCAACAATATAGCAGCTGTTACCAAGTGATCTAACTTGTATTATGTATTGAAACGGAAGGTTTGAGTAATTTTTATAAATAAGATTCTTGGTGGTCTGTAATACTAGGTTGGTTCTCCGGTTGGGGGAAGTTGGTTGCTATACGTTTTAATTGGGTTGGTCGTAGCCTGTGTTATAGGGTGTTGTGCATGTATTGCTTTGTGGATTTGCTGTTCCCAGGTTATTAACAGTGTCTCTACTGGATCAGGAGGAGCTCCAGTTGTCCCTCAATTGACGCGCACTGGCCCCAGCGAAACCCACTGGTGGGGAGAAAAAGTTTACCCTGCCAGGGATCGGCCTTCCCCTTATGGTTATGAGCCCCCTTATGATGATGAAGATACTATTCCTCATTGGTATTAATCTAGAAGATGAACAAGGTGGGATGGTGGAAGAATAAAATACATCTGCAGGACAACTAAGGGTTAAACGGTTAAAACCATAGTGGAATACTACAGCACAGTTCCCTCTCTTGTTCTAGCAGGTACACCTGCAGCTGCCAGCTAACTGAGCAGGAAAGGAGAAAAGGAGTATCATAAACAAGCTTCCTAGAATCCTCGAGACAAGGCGAGGATGTCTGCCCCCAACACAAAGAGACAGGATCAAGCAATGGTCATCTGTTCTCTAGAGTGTACACCCCCTAGCACTAAAGATAAGGTCAAGCATGGTTATCTATTCTCTGTCTCACTTTTTTATTACCAGATGGGCTTCCCCCAATATCCTGTATAGGCATAAATTAGAATAGACTAATTGTTTGTTGCATGCCAAAGACAATGATTCTCAATGTAATTAATTATTGAAGGTTAGACAGTCTTATCACCTTCAAGCTCTTTGATATGTACAACTTTTACTATAAATATGCGTGTACTGTGATGCTTCCTCAGAGTGCCGGCTAGCTCCATTGTAAGCTGCTGGGCTCTCCATGATATCATGATTCAATAAAGACTTCCGAGACAAACCTCCTGGGTCTGAGTGTTCACTCCGATTTCCTCGACAGAAACCATTGACAATAGACCCACCGAATTTTATAATGGAAAAGCATTATGAAAAGCAAAAGGCTGTGAACAGAAATACCAATGGAGCCAGTGACTGAGTCCACGACAGCACTCAGCTTCCGCCACAGAGTCGTCGAGTTATATAGCACAGAAACAGGCCCTTTGGCCCATCGGGTCTGTGCTGACCATCAAGCACCTGTCCCATTCTAAACCCATTTCCCAGCACTTGGCCGGTAGCCCTGTATGCTAGGGCGTTTCAGGTGCTCACCGAAACGCTTTCTAAATGTTAAGGGTTCCTGCCTCAAGGAGAGTGTCCCAGATTCCAACCGCCCTCTGGGTGATTTTTTTTTTTCCCCTCGAATCCCCTCTAAAAATGTTTTCTTCATCTCTGTCCTAAAACAGAGCCTCCCACCCCCCCAGTTCTGGACTCACGCACAAGAGGAAACATCATTTCCCCGTCCACCTTGTCAAGGTCGTTCAGGATCTTACGCACTTGAGTCAAGTCACCTCCTGCCCCTTACCTTAAATGTATGGCCCCTGGTGACAGGCACCTCCGCTAAGGGGAAAAGTTTCTTCCTATCTACCCTATCCATCCTCCTCATCATTTTGTATACCTCCCACAGCCTTCTCTGCTCCAAGGTAAACAACCCCAGCCTACCCAGTCTCTCTTCAGTTGGCCACCAGAATTTTATGGTGTTTTTAGCACTGAGTGAGATCCAGGACAATGCAAGAACCTGCACTGCCCCATGAATGGGGCTAACTGGTGGTTTGGGAGGTGAGTGAGATCCAGGGCAATGCAAGACCCTGCACTGCCCCATGAATGGGGCTACCTGGTGGTTTGGGCACTGAGTGAGATCCAGGACAATGCAAGACCCTGCACTGCCCCATGAATGGGGCTACCTGGTGGTTTAGGCACTGAGTGAGATCCAGGACAATGCAAGACCCTGCACTGTCCCATGAATGGGGCTACCTGGTGGTTTGGGCACTGAGTGAGATCCAGGACAATGCAAGACCCTGCACTGCCCCATGAATGGGGCTACCTGGTGGTTTGAGAGGTGAGTGAGATCAAGGACAATGCAAGACCCTGTACTGCCACATGAATGGGGTTACCTGGTGGTTTGGGCACTGAGTGAGATCCAGGACAATGCAGGACCCTGCACTGCCCCATGAATGGGGTTACCTGGTGGTTTGAGAGGTGAGGGAGATCCAGGACAATGCAGGACCCTGCACTGCCCCATGAATGGGGTTACCTGGTGGTTTGGGAGGTGAGTGAGATCCAGGACAATGCAAGACCCTGCACTGCCCCATGAATGGGGCTACCTGGTGGTTTGGGCACTGAGTGAGATCCAGGACAATGCAAGACCCTGCACTGCCCCATGAATGGGGCGACCTGGTGGTTTGGGAGGTGAGTGAGATCCAGGACAATGCAAGACCCTGCACTGCCCCATGAATGGGGTTACCTGGTGGTTTGGGAGGTGAGTGAGATCCAGGACAATGCAAGACCCTGCACTGCCGCATGAATGGGGCTACCTGGTGGTTTGGGCACTGAGTGAGATCCAGGACAATGCAAGACCCTGCACTGCCCCATGAATGGGGCTACCTGGTGGTTTGAGAGGTGAGTGAGATCCAGGACAATGCAAGACCCTGCACTGCCCCATGAATGGGGCTACCTGGTGGTTTGGGCACTGAGTGAGATCCAGGACAATGCAAGACCCTGCACTGCCCCATGAATGGGGCTACCTTGTGGTTTGAGAGGTGAGTGAGATCCAGGACAATGCAAGACCCTGCACTGCCCCATGAATGGGGCTACCTGGTGGTTTGAGAGGTGAGTGACATCCAGGACAATGCAAGACCCTGCACTGTCCCATGAATGGGGCTACCTGGTGGTTTGAGAGGTGAGTGAGATCCAGGACAATGCAAGACCCTGCACTGGCCCATGAATGGAGCTACCTGGTGGATTGGGCACTGAGTGAGATCCAGGACAATGCAAGACCCTGCACTGCCCCATGAATGGGGCTACCTGGTGGTTTGGGCACTGAGTGAGATCCAGGACAATGCAAGACCCTGCACTGCCCCATGAATGGGGCTACCTGGTGGTTTGAGAGGTGAGTGAGATCCAGGACAATGCAAGACCCTGCACTGCCCCATGAATGGGGCTACCTGGTGGTTTGAGAGGAGGGTCAGATCCAGGACAATGCAAGACCCTGCACTGCCCCATGAATGGGGCTACCTGGTGGTTTGAGAGGTGAGTGAGATCCAGGACAATGCAAGACCCTGCACTGCCCCATGAATGGGGTTACCTGGTGGTTTGAGAGGTGAGTGAGATCCAGGACAATGCAAGACCCTGCACTGCCCCATGAATGGGGTTACCTGGTGGTTTGGGCACTGAGTGAGATCCAGGACAATGCAAGACCCTGCACTGTCCCATGAATGGGGCTACCTGGTGGTTTGAGAGGTGAGTGAGATCCAGGACAATGCAGGACCCTGCACTGCCCCATGAATGGGGTTACCTGGTGGTTTGAGAGGTGAGTGAGATCCAGGACAATGCAAGACCCTGCACTGCCCCATGAATGGGGTTAACTGGTGGTTTGAGAGGTGAGTGAGATCCAGGACAATGCAAGACCCTGCACTGCCCCATGAATGGGGCTACCTGGTGGTTTGGGAGGTGAGTGAGATCCAGGACAATGCAAGAACCTGCACTGCCCCATGAATGGGGCTACCTGGTGGTTTGGGCACTAAGTGAGATCCAGGACAATACAAGACCCTGCACTGTCCCATGAATGGGGCTACCTGGTGGTTTGGGAGGTGAGTGAGATCCAGGGCAATGCAAGACCCTGCACTGCCCAATGAATGGGGTTACCTGGTGATTTGGGCACTGAGTGAGATCCAGGACAATGCAAGACCCTGCACTGCCCCATGAATGGGGCTACCTGGTGGTTTGGGCACTGAGTGAGATCCAGGACAATGCAAGACCCTGCACTGCCCCATGAATGGGACTACCTGGTGGTTTGGGCACTGAGTGAGATCCAGAACAATGCAAGACCCTGCACTGCCCCATGAATGGGGCTACCTGGTGGTTTGGGCACTGAGTGAGATCCAGGACAATGCAAGACCCTGCACTGCCCCATGAATGGGGCTACCTGGTGGTTTGGGCACTGAGTGAGATCCAGGACAATGCAAGACCCTTCACTGCCCCATGAATGGGGTTACCTGGTGGTTTGGGCACTGAGTGAGATCCAGGACAATGCAAGACCCTGCACTGTCCCATGAATGGGGCTACCTGGTGGTTTGAGAGGTGAGTGAGATCCAGGACAATGCAGGACCCTGCACTGCCCCATGAATGGGGTTACCTGGTGGTTTGAGAGGTGAGTGAGATCCAGGATAATGCAAGACCCTGCACTGCCCCATGAATGGGGTTACCTGGTGGCTTGAGAGGTGAGTGAGATCCAGGACAATGCAAGACCCTGCACTGCCCCATGAATGGGGCTACCTGGTGGTTTGAGAGGTGAGTGAGATCCAGGACAATGCAAGACCCTGCACTGCCTCATGAATGGGGCTACCTGGTGGTTTGAGAGGAGGGTCAGATCCAGGACAATGCAAGACCCTGCACTGCCCCATGAATAGGGCTACCTGTTGGTTTGAGAGGTGAGTGAGATCCAGGACAATGCAAGACCCTGCACTGCCCCATGAATGGGGCTACCTGGTGGTTTGAGAGGTGAGTGAGACCCAGGACAATGCAAGACCCTGCACTGCCCCATGAATGGGGCTACCTAGTGGTTTGAGAGGTGAGTGAGATCCAGAACAATGCAAGACCCTGCACTGCCCCATGAACGGGGCTACCTGGTGGTTTGGGCACTGAGTGAGATCCAGGACAATGCAAGACCCTGCACTGCCCCATGAATGGGGCTACCTGGTGGTTTGAGAGGTGAGTGAGATCCAGGACAATGCAAGACCCTGCACTGCCCCATGAATGGGGCTACCTGGTGGTTTGGGCACTGAGTGAGATCCAGAACAATGCAAGACCCTGCACTGCCCCATGAATGGGGCTACCTGTTGGTTTGAGAGGTGAGTGAGATCCAGGACAATGCAAGACCCTGCACTGCCCCATGAATGGGGCTACCTGGTGGTTTGGGAGGTGAGTGAGATCCAGGACAATGCAAGACCCTGCACTGCCCCATGAATGGGGCAACCTGGTGGTTTAGGAGGTGAGTGAGATCCAGGACAATGCAAGACCCTGCACTGCCCCATGAATGGGGCTACCTGCTGGTTTGAGATGTGAGTGAGATCCAGGACAATGCAAGACCCTGCACTGCCCCATGAATGAGGCTAACTGGTGGTTTGGGAGGTGAGTGAGATCCAGGACAATGCAAGACCCTGCACTGCCCCATGAATGGGGCTACCTGGTGGTTTGGGCACTGAGTGAGATCCAGGACAATGCAAGACCCTGCACTGTCCCATGAATGGGGCTACCTGGTGGTTTGAGAGGTGAGTGAGATCCAGGACAATGCAAGACCCTGCACTGCCCCATGAATGGGGCTACCTGGTGGTTTGAGAGGTGAGTGAGATCCAGGACAATGCAAGACCCTGCACTGTCCCATGAATGGGGCTACCTGGTGGTTCGAGAGGTGAGTGAGATCCAGGACAATGCAAGACCCTGCACTGCCCCATGAATGGAGCTACCTGGTGGTTTGGGCACAGAGTGAGATCCAGGACAATGCAAGACCCTGCACTGTCCCATGAATGGGGCTACCTGGTGGTTTGGGCACTGAGTGAGAACCAGGACAATGCAAGACCCTGCACTGCCCCATGAATGGGGCTACCTGGTGGTTTGAGAGGTGAGTGAGATCCAGGACAATGCAAGACCCTGCACTGCCCCATGAATGGGGCTACCTGGTGATTTGAGAGGAGGGTCAGATCCAGGACAATGCAAGACCCTGCACTGCCCCATGAATGGGGCTACCTGGTGGTTTGAGAGGTGAGTGAGATCCAGGACAATGCAGGACCCTGCACTGCCCCATGAATGGGGTTACC
>NW_027599169.1:0-30463 GCF_964194155.1 Cetorhinus maximus | reverse complement strand
GACAGGTACAGAGTGACGGGGAGGAGGGGCTCACACACTCTCCGTCCAGCCAGCTGGTTCAGGGCTCTCGCCCGCAGTAACCCGCGTGCTACCACAGCTGGGTCTCTCTGATCTCCGAGATTATCTGGCTCGCTCGCTGAAGGGCCTGTGGGGAAAGCAAGAAAGACACATCCTTTAGTTAGAAATGCTGCTGCTGTTCCAGATTTCCATTGCTGAGGGGGAAGAGGAGGCAGGTCACACTCAGGAGGAAAGCCCCTTCCTGTGCTGAGGTCCATTACAATGCCTGCGCTGAGGGAGATTGCCGAAATCAGCAGAGAACATGTGTATTAGCAACAGGAAGAGGCCGCTCAGCCCCTCGAGCTCTGCTCCTCCATTCAATATCATCGTGGCTGATCTGAACGTAACCTCAACCTCACATTCCTGCCTACTCCAGGTAACCTCTCACCCCCTTGTTCATCAAGGATCTATCCACCTCTACCTGAAAAGTATTCAAAGACTCTGCTTCCACCGCCTGTTCAGGAGGAGAGATCACAACCCTCAAGAGATATATTTCTCATCACTGTTTTAAATGGGCGGCCCCTTATTTCCAGTTTCAGGTTCTCCACATCCATCCTCTCAGGACCCCTCAGGATCTAAAGTGTTCAATCAAGAATAGGGAGGGTATCAGGGATCCTCCTGCTGCACACACATAGCCAGTGTGGCTCCTTGCATCAACTCTCATCTCAGGGTCAGGCTGCCATGGAATTGAGCACCAATCCCGAGCATCATAATCCGTCCTGATCCTTGCTGTGTGGGACGGAGGGAGCGCCGCACTGTCTGAGGGTCAGCGCTGAGGGAGCGCCGCACTGTTGGAGGGTCAGTGCTGAGGGAGTGCCGCACTGTCTGAGGGTCAGCGCTGAGGGAGCGCTGCACTGTCTGAGGGTCAGTGCTGAGGGAGCGCCGCACTGTCGGAGGGTCAGCGCTGAGGGAGCGCTGCACTGTCTGAGGGTCAGTGCTGAGGGAGCGCCGCACTGTCTGAGGGTCAGTGCTGAGGGAGCGCCGCACTGTCTGAGGGTCAGCGCTGAGGGAGCGCTGCACTGTCTGAGGGTCAGCGCTGAGGGAGCGCTGCACTGTCTGAGGGTCAGTGCTGAGGGAGCGCCGCACTGTCTGAGGGTCAGCGCTGAGGGAGCGCCGCACTGTCGGAGGGTCAGTGCTGAGGGAGCGCCGCACTGTCGGAGGGTCAGTGCTGAGGGAGCGCCGCACTGTCTGAGGGTCAGCGCTGAGGGAGCGCCGCACTGTCGGAGGGTCAGTGCTGAGGGAGCGCCGCACTGTCGGAGGGTCAGTGCTGAGGGAGCGCCGCGCTGTCGGAGGGTCAGTGCTGAGGGAGCGCCGCACTGTCGGAGGGTCAGCGCTGAGGGAGCGCCGCACTGTCGGAGGGTCAGCGCTGAGGGAGCGCCGCACTGTCTGAGGGTCAGCGCTGAGGGAGCGCCGCACTGTCGGAGGGTCAGCGCTGAGGGAGCGCCGCACTGTCGGAGGGTCAGTGCTGAGGGAGCGCCGCACTGTCGGAGGGTCAGTACTGAGGGAGCGCCGCACTGTCGCTGTCAGTGTGTGAGCTGGCTGTGTTTGACTGTGAACAGTGTGTGAGCTGGCTGTGTTTGACCGTGTGAACAGTGAGAGAGCTGGCTGTGTTTGACTGTGAACAGTGTGTGAGCTGGTTGTGTTTGACTGTGTGAACAGTGTGTGAGTTGCCTGTGTTTGACTGTGAACAGTGTGAGAGCTGGCTGTGTTTGACTGTGAACAGTGTGTGAGCTGGCTGTGTTTGACTGTGTGAACAGTGTGTGAGCTGGCTGTGTTTGACTGTGAACAGTGAGTGAGCTGGCTGTGTTTGACTGTGAACAGTGTGAGAGCTGGCTGTGTTTGACTGTGTGAACAGTGTGAGAGCTGGTTGTGTTTGACTGTGAACAGTGTGAGAGCTGGCTCTGCTTGACCGTGTGAACAGTGTGAGAGCTGGCGGTGTTTGACTGTGAACAGTGTGTGAGTTGGTTGTGTTTGACTGTGAACAGTGAGAGAGCTGGCTGTGTTTGACTGTGTGAACAGTGTGTGAGCTGGCTGTGTTTGACTGTGAACAGTGTGTGAGCTGGTTGTGTTTGTGCGAACAGTGAGAGCTGGCTGTGTTTGACTGTGAACAGTGTGTGAGCTGGCTGTGTTTGACCGTGTGAACAGTGAGAGAGCTGGCTGTGTTTGACTGTGAACAGTGTGTGAGCTGGTTGTGTTTGACTGTGTGAACAGTGTGTGAGTTGCCTGTGTTTGACTGTGAACAGTGTGAGAGCTGGCTGTGTTTGACTGTGAACAGTGTGTGAGCTGGCTGTGTTTGACTGTGTGAACAGTGTGTGAGCTGGCTGTGTTTGACTGTGTGAACAGTGTGTGAGTTGCCTGTGTTTGACTGTGAACAGTGTGAGAGCTGTCTGTGTTTGACTGTATGAGCTGGCTGTGTTTGACTGTGCGAACAGTGTGTGAGGTGGCTGTGTTTGACTGTGTGAAGTGTGTGTGAGCTGGCTGTGTTTGACTGTGTGAAGAGTGTGTGAGCTGCCTGTGTTTGACTGTGTGAATAGTCTGTGAGCTGGTTGTGTTTGACTGTGTGAAGAGTGTGAGAGCTGGCTGTGTTTGACTGTGTGAAGAGTGTGAGAGCTGGCTGTGTTTGACTGTGAACAGTGAGAGCTGGCTGTGTTTGACTGTGAACAGTGAGAGAGCTGGTTGTGTTTGACTGTGAACAGTGAGAGCTGGTTGTGTTTGACTGTGAACAGTGAGAGTTGGTTGTGTTTGACTGTGTGAACAGTGTGTGAGCTGGCTGTGTTTGACTGTGTGAAGAGTGAGAGAGCTGGCTGTGTTTGACTGTGAACAGTGAGAGCTGGTTGTGTTTGACTGTGAACAGTGTGTGAGCTGGTTGTGTTTGACTGTGAACAGTGAGAGAGCCGGTTGTGTTTGACTGTGAACAGTGTGAGAGCTGGCTGTGTTTGAGTGTATGAAGAGAGAGAGCTGGTTGTGTTTGACTGTGAACAGTGAGAGCTGGTTGTGTTTGACTGTGAACAGTGAGAGCTGGCTGTGTTTGACTGTGTGAAGAGTGAGAGAGCTGGCTGTGTTTGACTGTGAACAGTGAGAGCTGGTTGTGTTTGACTGTGAACAGTGTGTGAGCTGGCTGTGTTTGACTGTGAACAGTGTGTGAGCTGGCTGTGTTTGACTGTGAACAGTGTGTGAGCTGGCTGTGTTTGACTGTGTGAAGAATGAGAGAGCTGGTTGTGTTTGACTGTGTGAAGAGTGAGAGAGCTGGCTATGTTTGACTCTGTGAAGAGTGAGAGAGCTGGCTGTGTTTGACTGTGAACAGTGAGAGCTGGTTGTGTTTGACTGTGAACAGTGTGTGAGCTGGTTGTGTTTGACTGTGAACAGTGAGAGAGCCGGTTGTGTTTGACTGTGAACAGTGTGAGAGCTGGCTGTGTTTGAGTGTATGAAGAGTGAGAGAGCTGGTTGTGTTTGACTGTGAACAGTGAGAGCTGGTTGTGTTTGACTGTGAACAGTGAGAGCTGGCTGTGTTTGACTGTGTGAAGAGTGAGAGAGCTGGCTGTGTTTGACTGTGAACAGTGAGAGCTGGTTGTGTTTGACTGTGAACAGTGTGTGAGCTGGCTGTGTTTGACTGTGAACAGTGTGTGAGCTGGCTGTGTTTGACTGTGAACAGTGTGTGAGCTGGCTGTGTTTGACTGTGAACAGTGTGTGAGCTGGCTGTGTTTGACTGTGAACAGTGTGTGAGCTGGCTGTGTTTGACTGTGTGAAGAGTGAGAGAGCTGGTTGTGTTTGACTGTGTGAAGAGTGAGAGAGCTGGTTGTGTTTGACTGTGTGAACAGTGAGAGCTGGTTGTGTTTGACTGTGTGAACAGTGTGAGAGCTGGTTGTGTTTGACTGTGAACAGTGAGAGAGCTGGTTGTGTTTAACTGTGAACAGTGAGAGAGCTGGTTGTGTTTAACTGTGAACAGTGGGAGAGCTGGTTGTGTTTAACTGTGAACAGTGAGAGAGCTGGTTGTGTTTGACTGTGAACAGTGTGAGAGCTGGCTGTGTTCGGTGTCTCAGGCACATGGTGAGGTGTTCTGTAGAGGAAGTGATACAAGCTCCGATCGAGAGAAAGCTGTGACCTCAGGGAATGGTAGAGACAAAAGGCAAGGCACTTGGTGAAAGTAGTGAGGTGAAGGAAGCCCTGTAGAGACCTGAGCGCTGGGTTATCCTCCCCGGGGGCCTTACCTTTAACATGTTTGCAGCCTCTGTGCGCTGGGCTGCCATGTCCTCAGACTCAGTCAGCAGTGCGTCCAGGAGCTGAGACTTGTACAGCTGTCCAACCAGCTCACTCTGCAAGTTATCCTTCACGTGATTGACCAGGAAATGCATCACTGTCTTGGGAACACTGCGAAACAGAAGCAGGAACAAGATCAGTCCAGCCCCATGATGATCTACCTGTGCAGGAAGGGCCCTGACACTGGGGGCGTCTTCGTGATCTGTCTGCCTGTCTGGAGTGTGGTACTGAGGCTGAAAGGTTGGGCTGTGGATCTGTGTACACGCACAGTCAGACAGGACTGGGCTTGGGCACTCTGCCTTCCGCCCTTAACCCCCAGTATCCATGGTCACGGTCCCGGAGGCCATTCAGCCCATCGTGCCTATGCTGGCTCTTGGAAAGCTTTCTCCCATTCACCCCACTTCCATTGCTCTTTCCCCCCCCACACCCTGTGAATCGAGTATTTCTCCAATTCCCCCCATTTTGAACGTTCCTATTGAATCTGCTCCCACCGCCCTTTCAGGCAGCGCCTTCCAGATCACAACAACTCGCTGGGTCAAAAACATTCTCCTCATCTCTCCCACCCCCTCTGGATCTTTTACCGATTCTCTTCAATCTGTGTCCCTCCCTCCCTCTGGGCTACCGACCCTCCTGCTACACAAGCAGACGAATTAGAAGCAGGAGGAGGCCCCTCGAGCCTGCTGTGCCATTCAGTAAGATCCTGGCTGATCAGATTTTGGCCTCAGCCTCACCTTCTCCCTACCCCTGGTAACCTTGGCGCCTCCCTTGTTGGTCAGGAATCACTCTCTGGGGAGGAGAGGTCCAAAGGGCTCTGGACACTCAGGGAATAAATGTGTTCTCATCTCCGTCTGAAATGGGCGGCCCCGTAATTTTAAACTGTGCCCCCTCGTCCCAGTCGTAGCCTCAAGGGGGAACTTTCACGGGATCCACACTGTCAAGTCCCCTCAGGATCTTATCTGTTTCAATCAGATCACCTCTCGTTCTTCGAAACTCCAATGGATACAGGCCCAGTCTGGCCAATCTCTCCTCATCAGATAAATCCTTTCGGAGAACGCATCTTTGGGTGAGGTGCCTTGATGCTGATTCCCTGGGAGCATCAGTGCCTTTGGATCAAACGCTCGGAAGGACCAGGGGAGCTCAGCAGGTCCCCCAGGAGCATGAATCCCTGGGAAAGGTGAGGGCCGCTGCTGTGTGCTCTGAGACACTGTGGGGGGAGCAGACCGAGGAGCAGGGGCGTGAGGGAGGGACTGGGAGAGAGGGTGGGTACTCACCTGTCCTGGATCGTCTTGCGGACGATGAGAAAGTAGGATTTGATGAGACGCTGGATGACCTCGCAGTCACGCTGCTCCCTCAAACTGAGCCGACGCGAGACCGGAACCGGCTGCAAGGTACAGGAGGGGAGTTAAAACCGGCCTGGTGCACACGAGCCCCTCACACACACACACAGGGGAGTCTGACCCCCTCCCCACGAGCCCCTCACACACACACACAGGGGAGTCTGACCCCCTCCCCACGAGCCCCTCTCACACACACACACACACACAGGGGAGTCTGAGACCCTCCCCACGAGCCCCTCTCACACACACACACACACACACACACACACACACACAGGGGAGTCTGAGACCCTCCCCACGAGCCCCTCACACACACACACACACACACACACACACACACACACACAGGGGAGTCTGAGACCCTCCCCACGAGCCCCTCTCACACACACACACACACACACACACAGGGGAGTCTGAGACCCTCCCCACGAGCCCCTCACACACACACACACACACACACACACACACACACAGGGGAGTCTGAGACCCTCCCCACGAGCCCCTCTCACACACACACACACACACACACACACACACACAGGGGAGTCTGAGACCCTCCCCACGAGCCCCTCACACACACACACACACACACACACACACACACACACACACAGGGGAGTCTGAGACCCTCCCCACGAGCCCCTCTCACACACACACACACACACACACACACACACACACACACAGGGGAGTCTGAGACCCTCCCCACGAGCCCCTCACACACACACACACACACACACACACACACACACACACACACACACACAGGGGAGTCTGAGACCCTCCCCACGAGCCCCTCTCACACACACACACACACACACACACACACACACACAGGGGAGTCTGAGACCCTCCCCACGAGCCCCTCTCACACACACACACACACACACACACACACACACACACACACACACAGGGGAGTCTGAGACCCTCCCCACGAGCCCCTCACACACACACACACACACACACACACACACACACAGGGGAGTCTGAGACCCTCCCCACGAGCCCCTCTCACACACACACACACACACACACACACACACACACACACACACAGGGGAGTCTGAGACCCTCCCCACGAGCCCCTCACACACACACACACACACACACACACACACACAGGGGAGTCTGAGACCCTCCCCACGAGCCCCTCTCACACACACACACACACACACACACACAGGGGAGTCTGAGACCCTCCCCACGAGCCCCTCTCACACACACACACACACACACAGGGGAGTCTGAGACCCTCCCCACGAGCCCCTCACACACACACACACACACACACACACACACACAGGGGAGTCTGAGACCCTCCCCACGAGCCCCTCTCACACACACACACACACACACACACACAGGGGAGTCTGAGACCCTCCCCACGAGCCCCTCTCACACACACACACACACACACAGGGGAGTCTGAGACCCTCCCCACGAGCCCCTCACACACACACACACACACACACACACACACACACAGGGGAGTCTGAGACCCTCCCCACGAGCCCCTCTCACACACACACACACACACACACACACACACACAGGGGAGTCTGAGACCCTCCCCACGAGCCCCTCACACACACACACACACACACACACACACACACACACACACACAGGGGAGTCTGAGACCCTCCCCACGAGCCCCTCACACACACACACACACACACACACACACACACACAGGGGAGTCTGAGACCCTCCCCACGAGCCCCTCACACACACACAAGAGTCTGAGACCCCTCCCCACACAATCCCACATTTCCCAACACCCCCCACACTGTTAATGCAGCACCACAGCCTCCCTCCCGACCCCCCCGCAGCCTCCCTCCCATCCCCCCCGCAGCCTCCCTCCCGACCCCCCCGCAGCCTCCCTCCCATCCCCCCCGCAGCCTCCCTCCCGTCCCCCCCGCAGCCTCCCTCCCATCCCCCCCGCAGCCTCCCTCCCGACCCCCCCGCAGCCTCCCTCCCGACCCCCCGCAGCCTCCCTCCCGACCCCCCCGCAGCCTCCCTCCCATCCCCCCCGCAGCCTCCCTCCCGACCCCCCCGCAGCCTCCCTCCCGTCCCCCCCGCAGCCTCCCTCCCATCCCCCCCGCAGCCTCCCTCCCGACCCCCCCGCAGCCTCCCTCCCGACCCCCCCGCAGCCTCCCTCCCGTCCCCCCCGCAGCCTCCCTCCCGTCCCCCCCGCAGCCTCCCTCCCGTCCCCCCCGCAGCCTCCCTCCCGACCCCCCCGCAGCCTCCCTCCCATCCCCCCCGCAGCCTCCCTCCCATCCCCCCCGCAGCCTCCCTCCCGACCCCCCCGCAGCCTCCCTCCCGACCCCCCCGCAGCCTCCCTCCCTCCCTCCCACTCTCCGCTCCGTGCCCCACTATCCACCCTGGTACAAACCGCATCCAGCAGGTTCACGGCGTGTCCTTTGCTGGGACTGGAGAACGTGGAGCCCGAGGAATTCCTCGATTTCTCCTCAGGCAACCTCTCTTCCACTTTCTCCACCTTCCATTTCCGGGATCCGTCCTGGGGAACCTCAGACTGAGGAGACACAGAGAAATCAGAACAGCAATTGCTTCAGACAGTAACGCAACACCCAGTGCGGAGCAGGAGCTCCCACTCACACAGATAATATCAACCCGGCATCATCACCATGCAGAACCGTGATTCCCCCACACGGTGACGGGACGCGGGTCTGTGATTCCCCCACACGGTGACGGGACGCGGGTCTGTGTCTGTGATTCCCCCACACGGTGACGGGACGCGGGTCTGTGTCTGTGATTCCCCCACATGGTGACGGGACGCGGGTCTGTGATTCCCCCACACGGTGACGGGACGCGGGTCTGTGTCTGTGATTCCCCCACATGATGACGGGACGCGGGTCTGTGATTCCCCCACACGGTGATGGGACGCGGGTCTGTGATTCCCCCAACACGGTGACGGGACGCGGGTCTGTGATTCCCCCACACGGTGACGGGACGCGGGTCTGTGATTCCCCCACACGGTGACGGGACGCGGGTCTGTGATTCCCCCACACGGTGACGGGACGCGGGTCTGTGATTCCCCCACACGGTGACGGGACGCGGGTCTGTGATTCCCCCACACGGTGACGGGACGCGGGTCTGTGTCTGTGATTCCCCCACACAGTGACGGGACGCGGGTCTGTGATTCCCCCACACGGTGACGGGACGCAGGTCTGTGATTCCCCCACACGGTGACGGGACGCGGGACTGTGATTCCCCCACACGGTGACGGGACGCGGGTCTGTGATTCCCCCACACGGTGACGGGACGCGGGTCTGTGTCTGTGATTCCCCCACACGGTGACGGAACGCGGGTCTGTGTCTGTGATTCCCCCACACGGTGACGGGACGCGGGTCTGTGATTCCCCCACACGGTGACGGGACGCGGGTCTGTGTCTGTGATTCCCCCACACAGTGACGGGACGCGGGTCTGTGATTCCCCCACACGGTGACGGGACGCGGGTCTGTGTCTGTGATTCCCCCACACGGTGACGGGACGCGGGTCTGTGTCTGTGATTCCCCCACACGGTGACGGGACGCGGGTCTGTGTCTGTGATTCCCCCACACGGTGACGGGACGCAGGTCTGTGATTCCCCCACACGGTGACGGGACGCGGGTCTGTGATTCCCCCACACGGTGACGGGACGCGGGTCTGTGATTCCCCCACACGGTGACGGGACGCGGGTCTGTGATTCCCCCACACGGTGACGGGACGCGGGTCTGTGATTCCCCCACACGGTGACGGGACGCGGGTCTGTGATTCCCCCACACGGTGACGGGACGCGGGTCTGTGTCTGTGATTCCCCCACACAGTGACGGGACGCGGGTCTGTGATTCCCCCACACGGTGACGGGACGCGGGTCTGTGTCTGTGATTCCCCCACACGGTGACGGGACGCGGGTCTGTGTCTGTGATTCCCCCACACGGTGACGGGACGCGGGTCTGTGTCTGTGATTCCCCACACGGTGACGGGACGCGGGTCTGTGATTCCCCCACACGGTGACGGGACGCAGGTCTGTGATTCCCCCACACGGTGATGGGACGCGGGACTGTGATTCCCCCACACGGTGACGGGACGCGGGTCTGTGATTCCCCCACACGGTGACGGGACGCGGGTCTGTGTCTGTGATTCCCCCACACGGTGACGGGACGCGGGTCTGTGTCTGTGATTCCCCCACACGGTGACGGGACGCGGGTCTGTGATTCCCCCACACGGTGACGGGACGCGGGACTGTGATTCCCCCACACGGTGACGGGACGCAGGTCTGTGATTCCCCCACACGGTGACGGGACGCGGGTCTGTGATTCCCCCACACGGTGACGGGACGCGGGTCTGTGATTCCCCCACACGGTGACGGGACGCGGGTCTGTGATTCCCCCACACGGTGACGGGACGCGGGTCTGTGTCTGTGATTCCCCCACACGGTGACGGGACGCGGGTCTGTGATTCCCCCACACGGTGACGGGACGCGGGTCTGTGTCTGTGATTCCCCCACACGGTGATGGGACGCGGGTCTGTGTCTGTGATTCCCCCACACGGTGACGGGACGCGGGTCTGTGATTCCCCCACACGGTGATGGGACGCGGGTCTGTGATTCCCCCAACACGGTGATGGGACGCGGGTCTGTGATTCCCCCACACGGTGATGGGACGCGGGTCTGTGATTCCCCCACACGGTGACGGGACGCGGGTCTGTGATTCCCCCACACGGTGACAGGACGCGGGTCTGTGATTCCCCCACACGGTGACGGGACGCGGGTCTGTGATTCCCCCACACGGGGACGGGACGCGGGTCTGTGATTCCCCCACACGGGGACGGGACGCGGGTCTGTGTCTGTGATTCCCCCACACGGTGACGGGACGCGGGTCTGTGTCTGTGATTCCCCCACACGGTGACAGGACGCGGGTCTGTGTCTGTGATTCCTCCACACGGTGACGGGACGTGGGTCTGTGATTCCCCCACACGGTGACGGGACGCGGGTCTGTGATTCCCCCACACGGTGACGGGACGCGGGTCTGTGTCTGTGATTCCCCCACACGGTGACGGGACGCGGGTCTGTGTCTGTGATTCCCCCACACGGTGACGGGACGCGGGTCTGTGTCTGTGATTCCCCCACACGGTGACGGGACGCGGGTCTGTGTCTGTGATTCCCCCACACGGTGACGGGACGTGGGCCTGTGTCTGTGATTCCCCCACACGGTGACGGGACGTGGGCCTGTGTCTGTGATTCCCCCACACGGTGACGGGACGCGGGCCTGTGTCTGTGATTCCCCCACACGGTGACGGGACGTGGGCCTGTGTCTGTGATTCCCCCACACGGTGACGGGACGCGGGTCTGTGTCTGTGATTCCCCCACACGGTGACGGGACGTGGGCCTGTGTCTGTGATTCCCCCACACGGTGACGGGACGCGGGTCTGTGTCTGTGATTCCCCCACACGGTGACGGGACGTGGGCCTGTGTCTGTGATTCCCCCACACGGTGACGGGACGCGGGTCTGTGTCTGTGATTCCCCCACACGGTGACGGGACGTGGGTCTGTGTCTGTGATTCCCCCACGGGGGAACAGGGACAGGCAGGAGGCAGGGCCCATCATACTGAGCCTGAAGATTTATGAAGATAGCTCCTTATACACCATGTTCCCCAGCTAGCTGAACACAAGGATCCAATAGTAAGTACCTGGGAGCTGTTTACTGAGGCTGACACCATTGCAGCATCACTGAAGTCTGGGTGCTTGGTGTTAATGTACGCTAACTCAATGGCAACAAGGTTGTGAACCTGGAGAAATAATAGATACGGGAGGTTGAGTTTACCCACAGACTGTGGACACACTCTCATCCTGCATACCCACAACAGTCTGTGTGCACACACCTGCACATGCACAGCCCCACGCACACACCTGCTCACAGCCTCGCGCGCAACACCACGCCACACGTGTAGAAACAAACACTAGTGTTTGCTTCTACCCTAACTGCTCACCCATGTTCAGTTTGGGTTCTACCAGGTCCAGCCAGCTCACCACCACCTTCTCAAGCTCAGCTAGGGCTGGGCAAGAAATGCTGGCCATGCAAGCAATGCCCACACTCCCAGAATAAGTAAAATGGGTGTACACACACACTCGCACACGCATGCACAGGTGCAGACGCACACACAGACACGCACACAGACAGACACACACACAGACAGACACACACACAGACCGACACACACACACAGACAGACACGCACGCACAGACAGACACGCACGCACAGACAGACACGCACGCACAGACAGACACACACACACAGACAGACACACACACACAGACAGACACACACAGACAGACAGACACACACACACAGACAGACACACACACACAGACAGACACACACACACAGACAGACACACACACACAGACAGACACACACACACAGACAGACACACACACACAGACAGACACAGACAGACAGACAGACAGACAGACAGACAGACAGACACACACACAGACAGACACACACACAGACAGACACACACACAGACAGACACACACACAGACAGACACACACACACACACACAGACACACACACACAGACACACACACAGACAGACACACACACACACACACAGACACACACACACAGACACACACACACACACAGACACACACACACAGACAGACACACACACACAGACAGACACACACACACAGACAGACACACACACACACAGACAGACACACACACAGACAGACACACACACAGACAGACACACACACAGACAGACACACACACACAGACAGACACAGACACACAGACAGACACACACACACACAGACACACACACACACACACAGACACACACACAGACACACACACACACACAGACACACACACAGACAGACACACACACAGACAGACACACACACAGACAGACACACACACACACAGACACACACACACACACACAGACACACACACACACAGACACAGACAGACACACACACACACACACACAGACAGACACACACACACAGACACACACACACACACACACACAGACAGACACACACACACACACACAGACACCAGATCCCCGAACTCTAACCTACCCAACTCCCACACACACGGGTACGTGTGATACTCACACCACCTGACAGCCGATTAATGCAGCAATTGAGCAATGTCACAGAATGGTTAGAGCTCTAGTTAGAGTACAGGATGGTTGGAGCGGTAGTTAAAGGCTGGTTACCATTTCGTTGGTCACAGGCAGTCTCTTGCGGAGTAGGCCAGTTACAACCTCGACAATCGCATCATGAAGCTTTGGAAAACGCAACAGCTCCTATGGGGTGGGGGCGGGGAGAGGGGGGTGGGGGCGGGGAGAGGGGGGTGGGGGCGGGGAGAGGGGGGTGGGGGCGGGGAGAGGGGGGTGGGGGCGGGGAGAGGGGGGTGGGGGCGGGGAGAGGGGGGTGGGGGCGGGGAGAGGGGGGTGGGGGCGGGGAGAGGGGGGTGGGGGCGGGGAGAGGGGGGTGGGGGCGGGGAGAGGGGGGTGGGGGCGGGAGTGGGGGCGGGGAGAGGGGGGTGGGGGCGGGGAGTGGGGGCGGGGGAGAGGGGGGTGGGGGCGGGGAGAGGGGGGAGAGGGGGGTGGGGGCGGGGAGAGGGGGGAGAGGGGGGTGGGGGCGGGGAGAGGGGGTGGGGGCGGGGAGAGGGGGGTGGGGGCGGGGAGAGGGGGGTGGGGGCGGGGAGAGGGGGTGGGGGCGGGGAGAGGGGGGTGGGGGCGGGGAGAGGGGGGTGGGGGCGGGGAGAGGGGGGTGGGGGCGGGGAGAGGGGGGTGGGGGCGGGGAGAGGGGGTGGGGGCGGGGAGAGGAGGAGGGGGTCGGGGAGAGGGGGAGGGGGCGGGGAGAGGGGGAGGGGGTACAGTGTGGGGAGAGGAAACAGGAAGGTGAAAGTTCAGACATGCAGCAACTCCAGCATCATATACAGCTCAAAATGTTCACCAGAAATCACCGTCAGACACCAGCCCAGTGACTCAACACAGCCTGGGCACAGATATCACCCACTCCCATTACATACCTGTACATAACCTGTCCCCTGGGTGTGTCACGTGTCGAACAGTTACCCGTGTGTTGTATGTTGAACAGTTACCCGTGTGTTGTATGTTGTACAGTTACCCGTGTGTTGTATGTTGTACAGTTACCCGTGTGTTGTATGTTGAACAGTTACCCGTGTGTTGTATGTTGAACAGTTACCCGTGTGTTGTATGTTGTACAGTTACCCGTGTGTTGTGTGTTGTACAGTTACCCGTGTGTTGTGTGTTGAACAGTTACCCGTGTGTTGTATGTTGAACAGTTACCCGTGTGTTGTATGTTGTACAGTTACCCGTGTGTTGTATGTTGAACAGTTACCCGTGTGTTCTTTGTTGAACAGTTACCTGTGTGTTGTATGTTGAACAGTTACCCGTGTGTTGTATGTTGTACAGTTACCCGTGTGTTGTATGTTGAACAGTTACCCGTGTGTTGTATGTTGAACAGTTACCTGTGTGTTGTATGTTGTACAGTTACCTGTGTGTTGTATGTTGTAGTTACCCGTGTGTTGTATGTTGTACAGTTACCCGTGTGTTGTATGTTGAACAGTTACCCGTGTGTTGTATGTTGAACAGTTACCCGTGTGTTGTATGTTGTAGTTACCTGTGTGTTGTATGTTGTACAGTTACCCGTGTGTTGTATGTTGAACAGTTACCTGTATGTTGTATGTTGTACAGTTACCTGTGTGTTGTATGTTGTACAGTTACCTGTGTGTTGTATGTTGTACAGTTACCTGTGTGTTGTATGTTGAACAGTTACCTGTGTGTTGTATGTTGAACAGTTACCTGTGTGTTGTATGTTGTACAGTTACCTGTGTGTTGTATGTTGTACAGTTACCTGTGTGTTGTATGTTGTACAGTTACCTGTGTGTTGTATGTTGTACAGTGCTGTATGATTCTCTGGAGCTCCTCGTGCACCAGCTCCACACAACGCAAACTGGGTTCCTCCAGACGCTTGATTTGCCTCTTCACCAAGAGTTCAAATGAGACTTCAGGCACAAAGAGAGCTGGTCGTGGGCCCTGTGAGGGGTGTACGCAGAGCATTAGCTAAGGAACAGCGAGCTGACCATTCACACACAGCAAGGGACAGCTCCCAAACCCTAAGCATTAGACGGGTTCAACATGGACAGTCAGTCCGCTTCCTTGGAGGCTATCCCTGTACTTCCCAATGTTGTCCCCCAGACTGCTTCTCCTCCTACATCTCTGAGCATTCTCATCAGACTTTGCCAACACCCCGACCTTCTGCAGCATCGGTCTTGTGTAGCATAATTCTAGAAAGCAGATATCCCTGGCCTGTAACCGCCTTAGCTACTGGGATCCTGCTGTGCCTCCAGATGCCCTACCTCCGGGAGTGTTACAGCGTTGCCTCAATCCTTTCTCTGATAAAAATGTGGAACCTCAAAATAGTCCTTTGACTCCAATCAATCTCAACCGTTTCTAGGAGGTTCTCGCTCACCCCGGGCTGAGGGGCGCGTACTGGCTCACCCTGGGCGGAGACGCGCGTACTGGCTCACCCCGGGCGGAGACGCGCGTACTGGCTCACCCCGGGCGGAGACGCGCGTACTGGCTCACCCTGGGCGGAGACGCGCGTACTGGCTCACCCCGGGCGGAGACGCGCGTACTGGCTCACCCCGGGCGGAGACGCGCGTACTCGCGCACACACAAGCACCCCCTCCCCACACACCCCCCACCCCCCCAGTTACCCCCCTCTCCTCTATTGGCCCCCAGCCCGCTTTCCTGCTGTCAGTACCGTAGCGTTCCGGATGGCAGTGAGCACGTCCAGAGTTGTCAATCCTGTGAGAGGGTCGATGGATTCCAGGGTGCGCCCAAACGTCTCGTGGAAGATGTAACAAATCCGGGCACCTCCACATCTGGAGAGGAAAAGGGCCACAAATCAGAAAACACAGCATTCCCTGCAACAGGGGAGGGGAGGGGGGGTTATCACAGCAACAAGAGACATCCTAGCTCCTTCCCAGTCTGGAAAGAGATAATGCCCAACCCCGCCCCCGCACCCCGTTCCGCCCCCTCTGTACACACACACACACACACACACACACACACACACACACACACACACACACACACACACACACACACACACACACACACACACACCCCGTCGCCCTGTACACACACACACACGCCGTCGCCCTGTACACACACACACACGCCGTCGCCCCATACACACACACACACGCCGTCGCCCCGTACACACACACACACTGTCGCCCTGTACACACACACACAGTCGCCCCGTACACACACACGCCGTCGCCCTGTACACACACACACAGTCGCCCCGTACACACACACACACACACACTGTCGCCCTGTACACACACACACGCCATCACCCTGTACACACACGTCACTCTGTACACACACGCACACACTGTCACCCTGTACACACACACACACAGTCGCCCTGTACACACACACACACAGTCGCCCTGTACACACACACACACAGTCGCCCTGTACACACACACACGCCATCACCCTGTACACACACGCACACACTGTCACCCTGTACACACACACAGTCGCCCTGTACACACACACACACAGTCGCCCTGTACACACACACACGCCATCACCCTGTACACACACGTCACTCTGTACACACACACGCACACACTGTCACCCTGTACACACACACAGTCGCCCTGTATACACACACACACACACACACACACACAGTCGCCCTGTACACACACACACGCCATCACCCTGTACACACACACACGCCATCACCCTGTGTACACACACACACGCCATCACCCTGTACACACGCCATCACTCTGTACACACGCCATCACTCTGTACACACACGCACACACTGTCGCCCTGTACACACACACACGCCATCACCCTGTACACACACACGTCACTCTGTATACACATGCACACACCGTCACCCTGTACACACACACTGTTACTCTGTACACACACACCATCACCCTGTACGCACACACTGTTACTCTGTACACACACACACCAACACCCTGTACGCACACACTGTTACTCTGTACACACACACACACGATCACCCTGTACGCACACACTGTTACTCTGTACACACACACACACACGATCACCCTGTACGCACACACTGTTACTCTGTATACACACACACACACCATCACCCTGTACACACACACTGTTACTCTGTATACACACACACACACACTGTCACTCTGTGTACACACGCACATGCCATCACCCTGTACGTGCACACTGTCACTCTGTGTACACACACACACACACTGTCACTCTGTGTACACACACACTTGCCATTATTCCATTTCCTCCACCCCCCCCACACACACTCCCCCAGGCAGTAAGCCTCACAGTTCGGAAGTCTCGATGTTCTTCGCAGTCCCCTCGATGGTGTTGCAGTATTCCGTGGCGAATTTGGTGATGATCTGCAGCAGTGTTGCGTTGTGGTCCTCTATGGGGTGTCCGTAGCTGTTAAGCATGGCCTGATACTGCGCCGTCAGAACGTTCACCCTGGTTTTCAGCTCGGGGAGGCAGTCTCGGATGTGATGCATCAGTAACCTGCAGAGGAGGAGCCACAATTAAACGACCAGTCTCAACCCCTGACCGATAGCTACAACCCTGGGTGGGATCAGGTAAACGCCAGAAGCTCAGTTACCGATCAATCCTCAGTGTGTTGACATTAAACACTGCAGAGGGTTACTGGGACTCGAGTTTCGGGTTCCGTTTACAGACGGTGTGGTGGAAGAGGCTCCATATTGGGGGGGGACCGCTGACCATCTCTCTCTCGACACTGTGATCTGATAGACGCCTCACGATCCTGCTGTCTGGACCAGGATAACAGACAGGAGCTGACGTTGTGAGCTCTGTAGATACTGCGTTCGTTCTGTGGACTCTTCCCATTCTCTAACAGCTTATGTCAGGCTTTCAGTGGACGATTTCAGCTACTGCAAGAAACGTTAGTCTTTCTCACAAAGGGATTGGAGGATAAGGGTAAGAAAATCTTTCTACAATTGTACAAGGCTTTCGAGTACTGTGCACAACTCTGGTCTGAGGTAGGATATACTGACCCTAGAGGGAGTGGAACGAAGATTCACTGACCCTAGAGGGAGTGGAACGAAGATTCACTGACCCTAGAGGGAGTGGAACGAAGATTCACTGACTCCTGGGATGAAAGGGCTGCCTTATCAGGTGAGATTGAGAAGAATGGGCCTAGGGTCCCTGGAGTTTAGAAGGATGAGAGGTGATTGCATTGAAGTCTGTAAAGTTCTGAAGGATCGAGGAGCTGGTCTCCCTGGCTGGGGGATCGACAGCACGGCCTAACCCTCTCAGAGGGGCCGGCCATTTGGGACTGAAATCAGGAGGAGTTCCGTCACTCGGAGGGCTGGTGCATCTTTGGAATTCTCCACCCCAGAGGCTGCGGAGGCTCCATCGGTGAGTACATTCCAGACTGAGGTCGAAGGGTTTTTTGGACACCAAGGGGATTAAGGGGTATGTCGATCAGGCTGGGAAGTGGAACTGAGGGAGTTCAAGCAGGATCCTCACGAGTGGTGGAACAGACTGGAGGGGCCTTGCTCGTGGGTTTGGATAACTGGGCCCATCTCCTGGGGCGTTATCCCACGCCAAGTGGAGCTGGGGGGAAGATAATTGGACCACAGTGCACGGATGTAACGGAGCCCCAGTTTAAACTCATGTGATGGGTAATTTAACAACAAGGGCAGGTTGTAAATTCCTAACTCCAGATTTATGGTGGAAAGTGCCTATGGAAACTAGTCAAGCTGCAATGACACTGTCAGCGGAGGCGCTGAAACACCTTCACACCATTGGGGTTTACAGAGCTCAGGTCTATTCCACATGCGGATACAGGGATTCCTCATCGGGGAATAAAAGGTTCCAAACTCCTTCTGTCTTGGGAAAGCAGGAACAGGACAGGGTGCAGTGTACTCGGGCTCGGTGTGCCGGAGGCGTTAAGCTGCTGACTGCCCTCTGCAAGGGCAGCGCTCAGTCTGACCCTTCTCACCTGTTCAATGTCTTGGATAAATACTTGGTTCCGTTGCGGGTTGCTAGTGATGGGTACTTCTTCTGGAGGAAGGTCTGTTCATCCTGGATGGCATCGGCAATGCTCTTATTCACATTAATGTCGTGCTGACTCCTGCAAGGGAAACCGGGGACGGTCAGAGCAGGCATGCAGGCAGACACTCACACACCCCCTCTCCACACACACACACACACACACACACCCCCCCTCTCCCCACACCCACCCCTCCTCCCCCAAAACACACACACACACACTCACACACACACAGAACACCCCCCCACCACCCTAACCTGCACGCACCCCCCTCCCAACCCCATCCCTGCACACACACCCCCCCACGGGCAGGCACAATGCTCGAGCAGCTAATGATGCTGCGTACATTTCACTGGAAGCTGTGGTACTGCACATAATCCTGACAGTGGAGCGACAGTTCCTTTCTCACCACCAGCAGAGTGAGAGGTTTGGTGGCAGCTGATCTCCTGGTAAAAGGAGCTCCAAGCACCAAGGCCACCAGCTCCCCACAGTAACCAATCCTCACCTGTTTACCACTCCGATGATGCCCAGTTTGACAGGGATCACTCGGCCTGTAAGTACATCCACTGCGTCAGTGCCAGCGTCCATCAGGTCCAGCTTGGTGACCACGGCCAGAGTGCGTCGGCCTGTCGACAACAAAGGGTCAGCCTCACAGACTAGACAGAAAATCCAACCCAGGCACCCCCCCGTCCATTAAACCCCAACCGCCCCCCACCCCGACCCCATAAACCCCCCCGACCAATAAACCCCAACCGCACCATCCGACCCCATAAACCCCACCCCCCGACCCCATAAACAACCCCCGTCCGACCCCATAAACCCCCGCCCGTCCGACCCCATAAACCCCCGCCCGTCCGACCCCATAAACCCCCGCCCGTCCGACCCCATAAACACCCCCGTCCGACCCCATAAACACCCCCTGTCCAACCCATAAACCCCCCCCGTCCGACCCCATAAACCCGCCCCCCGTCCGACACCATAAACCCGCCCCCCGTCCGACACCATAAACCCCCCCCGTCCAACCCCATAAACCCCCCCCCCCACCGTCCGACCCCATAAACCGCTCCCCCCCCGTCCGACACCATAAACCCACCCCCACCGTCCGACCCCATAAACCCCGCCCCCCGTCCGACCCCATAAACACCCCCGTCCGACCCCATAAACCCTGCCCCCCCTCAGTCCATTAAAATCCCGAGCCTCCAGCTCCCCAAGCTGCCCACCATCAGGGTCAACATCACGCGCCAGTTTCAGTGCCTCGGAGGTGGCCATGTCTGTGTTTGCTGCTGTCACTGCCAGGATTAGGGAGTTGGGGTTACTGATGTACATTCCCAGCATTTCACGGATCTGCTGCTCAATATCAGCGGGCTGGTCTCCGACTGGAACCTGGAACAGAGCACAACGTCCCATCAAACACTCCCAGGACAGGTACAGCACGGGGTTAGATACAGAGTAAAGCTCCCTCTACACCGTCCCCATCAAACACTCCCAGGACAGGTACAGCACAGGGTTAGATACAGAGTAAAGCTCCCTCTACACCGTCCCCATCAAACACTCCCAGGACAGGTACAGCACAGGGTTAGATACAGAGTAAAGCTCCCTCTACACCGTGCACATCAAACACTCCCAGGACAGGTACAGCACGGGGTTAGATACAGGGTAAAACTCCCTCTACACCGTCCCCATCAAACACTCCCAGGACAGGTACAGCACGGGGTTAGATACAGGGTAAAACTCCCTCTACACCGTCCCCATCAAACACTCCCAGGACAGGTACAGCACGGGGTTAGATACAGAGTAAAGCTCCCTCTACACCGTCCCCATCAAACACTCCCAGGACAGGTACAGCACGGGGTTAGATACAGAGTAAAGCTCCCTCTACACCGTCCGCATCAAACACTCCCAGGACAGGTACAGCATGGGGTTAGATACAGAGTAAAGCTCCCTCTACGCCGTCCCCATCAAACACTCCCAGGACAGGTACAGCACGGGGTTAGATACAGAGTAAAGCTCCCTCTACGCCGTCCCCATCAAACACTCCCAGGACAGGTACAGCATGGGGTTAGATACAGAGTAAAGCTCCCTCTACACCGTCCCCATCAAACACTCCCAGGACAGGTACAGCACGGGGTTAGATACAGAGTAAAGCTCCCTCTACACTGTCCCCATCAAACACTCAGGACAGGTACAGCACGGGGTTAGATACAGAGTAAAGCTCCCTCTACACCGTCCCCATCAAACACTCCCAGGACAGGTACAGCACGGGGTTAGATACAGAGTAAAGCTCCCTCTACACTGTCCCCATCAAACACTCCCAGGACAGCTACAGCACGGGGTTAGATACAGAGTAAAGCTCCCTCTACACCGTCCCCATCAAACACTCCCAGGACAGCTACAGCACGGGGTTAGATACAGAGTAAAGCTCCCTCTACACCGTCCCCATCAAACACTCCCAGGACAGGTACAGCACGGGGTTAGATACAGAGTAAAGCTCCCTCTACACCGTCCCCATCAAACACTCCCAGGACAGGTACAGCACGGGGTTAGATACAGAGTAAAGCTCCCTGTAATGGTAACTGACTGCAGACACATTTCTCTTGCTGCCTACTCATGAGCAGACATCTGAACATATCAATGAGGAGACGGTGGCCATTCAGCCCCTCGAGCTGCTGCACCTTCTAACAGAATGGCTGTTCTGAATGTGGCCTCATCTCTACCGCCTGTCTCCCCACTATAATCTTCTTCACTCCATCATGAACCACTGAGCTTTAAAAATACTCAGTGTGCCAGACGCCACTTCTCTCTGGGGAAGAGACCGACCACCCTCTCTGTGTTAAACGGGAGACCCCTCACTTTCAACCTGTGTCCGCTGGCTCTCGTCTCCCCGACAAGAGGAAACATCCTCCGATACCCACCCTGTCAAATCTCCTCAGGATCTGAAATGTTTCAATAAGATCACCTCGCATTCTCCTAAACTCTAAAGGATACAGGCTCAACCTGCCCAAATTACCTCATTAAGTTAACCCCTCGTCCCAGAAATCAGTCGTGTGAACCTTCTCTGAACTGCTTCGAATACATTGATATCCTTTTGAAGATACTGGACTCCCGATGCAGTCTCACCAACAGCCTGTACAGCGGCAGTAAAACCTCTCTACGTTTCCATTCCATTCCCCTCGCATTAAATACCAGCCTTCCACTGACCTTCCGAATCACCCTCTATACCCGCACACGAGCTTTATGTGATTCATCCACCAGGACACCCAGATCCCTCTGCACCACCGAGTCCCTGCAATCCCTCTCCGTTTAAATAATACACGGCGTTCCTCCTCTTCCTGCCAAACTGGCCAAGCTAACATTCTCACACATTATACTCCGTCCACCAAATCTGTGTCCACTCACTGAGCCTGTCTACGTCCCTTTGCAGACTCCTTGTCTCCTATTCACAGCTGCAGAGTCTGGGCCGATAGGCCAGTTTCCTCAGGCCAGTGACTGAGCAGCAGGATATTGGATCGAGAAGCTGACCGAGGTTACCGG
Source organism: Cetorhinus maximus (assembly GCF_964194155.1). Lineage (NCBI taxonomy): Eukaryota > Metazoa > Chordata > Chondrichthyes > Lamniformes > Cetorhinidae > Cetorhinus > Cetorhinus maximus. Next base: position 8,135 of record NW_027599169.1, on the reverse strand, counting down.
TGTTCTCAGTGAGTATTCAAGGCCAGTATTTCAGCTCAAACACTGCGAGCTGCAGATGTGGAGAGAGCAGTCACACCACAGACAGCGCTCACTTACCTTGGTGATGCCCGGCAGGTCAATCAGGGTCAAGTTCAGGACGCTGGATGAGTAAATCTTCAAATGAATGGGCTCTGGGCTGATCCCCTTTAAAGAAAGAGAAAGGTGTGGGGTTTAACTACTGCCTGTCACTGCAGGACTGTATAGCACACAGGAGAAGGCACCCACAGACTGGCGATGGTCACTCCCACCACACCACTAACCCCGCTCTGACTGCGGAGACATCCCTCCAGCTCTCTCCCTGAGCCAGTGTGAACCTGACCATTCACAACCCGGGTGCCCGACTGGACTCTGAGCTGAGCTTCCGCTATCCTGGCCCAGGGAGACAGGGACGCGGCGATCAGGGAGGGTCCTGGGCTCCGGATGTGTTCATTGGGAGGGATTGGATCACTGCTGCTGTGTTACTCAGGGGGAGTGGATCACTGCTGCTGTGTTACTCAGGGGGAGTGGATCACTGCTGCTGTGTTACTCAAGGGGAGTGGATCACTGCTGCTGTGTTACTCAGGGGGAGTGGATCACTGCTGCTGTGTTACTCAGGGGGAGTGGATCACTGCTGCTGTGTTACTCAGGGGGAGTGGATCACTGCTGCTGTGTTACTCAGGGGGAGTGGATCACTGCTGCTGTGTTACTCAGGGGGAGTGGATCACTGCTGCTGTGTTACTCAGGGGGAGTGGATCACTGCTGCTGTGTTACTCAGGGGGAGTGGATCACTGCTGCTGTGTTACTCAGGGGGAGTGGATCACTGCTGCTGTGTTACTCAGGGGGAGTGGATCACTGCTGCTGTGTTACTCAGGGGGAGTGGATCACTGCTGCTGTGTTACTCAGGGGGAGTGGATCACTGCTGCTGTGTTACTCAGGGGGAGTGGATCACTGCTGCTGTGTTACTCAGGGGGAGTGGATCACTGCTGCTGTGTTACTCAGGGGGAGTGGATCACTGCTGCTGTGTTACTCAGGGGGAGTGGATCACTGCTGCTGTGTTACTCAGGGGGAGTGGATCACTGCTGCTGTGTTACTCAGGGGGAGTGGATCACTGCTGCTGTGTTACTCAGGGGGAGTGGATCACTGCTGCTGTGTTACTCAGGGGGAGTGGATCACTGCTGCTGTGTTACTCAGGGGGAGTGGATCACTGCTGCTGTGTTACTCAGGGGGAGTGGATCACTGCTGCTGTGTTACTCAGGGGGAGTGGATCACTGCTGCTGTGTTACTCAGGGGGAGTTGATCACTGCTGCTGTGTTACTCAGGGGGAGTGGATCACTGCTGCTGTGTTACTCAGGGGGAGTGGATCACTGCTGCTGTGTTACTCAGGGGGAGTGGATCACTGCTGCTGTGTTACTCAGGGGGAGTGGTTCACTGCTGCTGTGTTACTCAGAGGGAGTTGAGATTTGTGTTATTTCGTGACATGAACAGGACACTGGGGACTGAAGGAGTCTTTGAGATCAGTCTGGGAACCTTGGCGCTAAGTATTTGTGTTTGGAAGACAGGAGGTTCTCTCCGAGTTCCCTGTACATGAAGCAGTGTAAGATGTCCTCCATATTGCTGCAGTGTGGGAGATAGTCCAGTTAGCACAGTCGCACCGGGGACAACCCGTGGCATTTCCCAGGAAGCCAGCCAATGTGAAAGAGTTAGCTAAAGAGTGCCTGGCCTGACAGGTCACACATTCCGGATCGTACCTTGTTGTTTCCAGTCATCCGCTCCGTCTCACTCTCAATCTCCTGGCGAATCTCATCAAAATCGCTGAAAATCTGTCAAAACACAGCAACCAGTGTTTACTGTACAGTGTTTACAGTAAACAGACCCCCCCCTCCCCCATTAACCAGTGTCAATCCCACACACGCTGCTCTAGACCCCCCCCTCCCCCATTAACCAGTGTCAATTCCCCACACGCTGCTCTAGACCCCCCCCCTCCCCCATTAACCAGTGTCAATTCCCCACACGCTGCTCCACACCCCCCCCTCCCCCATTAACCAGTGTCAATACCCTACACGCTGCTCCACACCCCCCACCTCCCCCATTAACCAGTGTCAATTCCCCACACGCTGCTCTAGACCCCCCACCTCCCCCATTAACCAGTGTCAATCCCACACACGCTGCTCTAGACCCCCCCCCTCCCCCATTAACCAGTGTCAATTCCCCACACGCTGCTCTAGACCCCCCCCTCCCCCATTAACCAGTGTAAATACCACACACGCTGCTCTAGACCCCCCCCTCCCCCATTAACCAGTGTAAATACCACACACGCTGCTCCACACCCCCCTCCCCCATTAACCAGTGTCAATCCCACACACGCTGCTCTAGACCCCCCCCTCCCCCATTAACCAGTGTCAATCCCACACACGCTGCTCTAGACCGCCCCCTCCCCCATTAACCAGTGTCAATCCCCCACACGCTGCTCCACACCCCCCCTCCCCCATTAACCAGTGTCAATTCCCCACACGCTGCTCTAGACCCCCCACCTCCCCCATTAACCAGTGTCAATACCCCACACGCTGCTCTAGACCCCCCCCCTCCCCCATTAACCAGTGTCAATCCCACACACGCTGCTCTAGACCCCCCCCCTCCCCCATTAACCAGTGTCAATTCCCCACACGCTGCTCCACACCCCCCCTCCCCCATTAACCAGTGTCAATTCCCCACACGCTGCTCTAGACCCCCCCCTCCCCCATTAACCAGTGTCAATTCCCCACACGCTGCTCTAGACCCCCCCCCTCCCCCATTAACCAGTGTCAATTCCCCACACGCTGCTCCACACCCCCCCCTCCCCCATTAACCAGTGTAAATACCACACACGCTGCTCCACACCCCCCCCTCCCCCATTAACCAGTGTCAATCCCACACACGCTGCTCTAGACCCCCCCCTCCCCCATTAACCAGTGTCAATTCCCCACACGCTGCTCTAGACCCCCCCCCTCCCCCATTAACCAGTGTCAATTCCCCACACGCTGCTCTAGACCCCCCACCTCCCCCATTAACCAGTGTCAATTCCCCACACGCTGCTCTAGACCCCCCACCTCCCCCATTAACCAGTGTCAATTCCCCACACGCTGCTCTAGACCCCCCACCTCCCCCATTAACCAGTGTCAATTCCCCACACGCTGCTCTAGACCCCCCCCTCCCCCATTAACCAGTGTAAATACCACACACGCTGCTCTAGACCCCCCCCTCCCCCATTAACCAGTGTCAATTCCCCACACGCTGCTCTAGACCCCCCACCTCCCCCATTAACCAGTGTCAATTCCCCACACGCTGCTCCACACCCCCCCTCCCCCATTAACCAGTGTCAATTCCCCACACGCTGCTCCACACCCCCCCTCCCCCATTAACCAGTGTCAATTCCCCACACGCTGCTCTAGACCCCCCCCTCCCCCATTAACCAGTGTCAATTCCCCACACGCTGCTCTAGACCCCCCACCTCCCCCATTAACCAGTGTCAATTCCCCACACGCTGCTCTAGACACCCCCCCCTCCCCCATTAACCAGTGTCAATTCCCCACACGCTGCTCCACACCCCCCCCTCCCCCATTAACCAGTGTCAATCCCACACACGCTGCTCTAGACCCCCCCCTCCCCCATTAACCAGTGTCAATTCCCCACACGCTGCTCTAGACCCCCCACCTCCCCCATTAACCAGTGTCAATTCCCCACACGCTGCTCTAGACCCCCCCCTCCCCCATTAACCAGTGTCAATACCCCACACGCTGCTCTAGACCCCCCCCTCCCCCATTAACCAGTGTAAATACCACACACGCTGCTCCACACCCCCCCCTCCCCCATTAACCAGTGTCAATCCCACACACGCTGCTCTAGACCCCCCACCTCCCCCATTAACCAGTGTCAATTCCCCACACGCTGCTCCACACCCCCCCCTCCCCCATTAACCAGTGTCAATTCCCCACACGCTGCTCTAGACCCCCCCCTCCCCCATTAACCAGTGTCAATTCCCCACACGCTGCTCTAGACCCCCCCCTCCCCCATTAACCAGTGTCAATTCCCCACACGCTGCTCCACACCCCCCCCTCCCCCATTAACCAGTGTCAATCCCACACACGCTGCTCTAGACCCCCCCCTCCCCCATTAACCAGTGTCAATTCCCCACACGCTGCTCTAGACCCCCCACCTCCCCCATTAACCAGTGTCAATTCCCCACACGCTGCTCTAGACCCCCCACCTCCCCCATTAACCAGTGTCAATACCCCACACGCTGCTCTAGACCCCCCCCTCCCCCATTAACCAGTGTAAATACCACACACGCTGCTCTAGACCCCCCCCTCCCCCATTAACCCGTGTCAATTCCCCACACGCTGCTCCACACCCCCCACCTCCCCCATTAACCAGTGTCAATTCCCCACACGCTGCTCTAGACACCCCCCTCCCCCATTAACCAGTGTCAATCCCACACACGCTGCTCTAGACACCCCCCTCCCTCGATTACCTTGGTCTTGCAGTGTAGGAATATTCCCCACTCCTCAGGTACGTTCCCTGGCAACAGTAAAAAAAAACACAACTGTGAACCAGTGAAATCCGTCTTCACCTACAACCCTGTTCCTGTATCCCACCCGGTCTCAATACCCTCAGGCACAGTGCCCGATTCTGACCCTTACCCACCCCAATCCTCCCCTATCCCCAGCTTCCCCTCACCCTTCCCTCCATCTGATTCCCACCCCCAGCCTCTCCTCGCCCCCGCTAATCCCGGCACACGCCTGCCCGATCCCCGGTGAGGACACACACACTGCGCAGACAGATGGGAGAAGCAGTGAGTGAGTTAGCGGGTCTGCTTGGGTAGGGATGGAGTGGGATGTGGCGGGGTGGAGGATGGTAACAAGGCACTTTCCCCATTGAATATCCAGCGTTATAAGCAGCTCTCCCACTTTCCAGCAGCCCATGACTGGGGACAGACCCCCTGCCCCCCCCAACAACCCCCTTCCCCTCACTCAGGGTACGTACCCAGAGCCCACTTCCCGTGTGCAGAGTCCATCGGGGACGGCACCTCACTGGCTGGCACAGATCATTCCAGACTGCGGGACAAGGGGGGATAGGAAAAGGGTTTTTTTATTTTGGACAGAAGCATGCGGAGGTGGGAATGAAGGTTAGAAGCAGGCGGACGAGGTGGATTGGATGTGTAGGAGGTTGAATGAACAGACAGTGACGCCGATGTGAGTGGTTCAGGCAGTGAGTGAGGAGTGCAGACCTGAGGAAGAATCACGGTGTGCCCGGCCCTCATATGTACAGCACAAATCAAAACAGAAACAAAAATAAAACTTGCATTTATCTAGCGCCTTGCACAACCTCGGCAAAAAGCACTTGGCTGTCAATGAAGTTTGAAACACAGACACAAACCCAGCTGCCAATTGCCAGATGAACGGCAGAAGGCCATTCAGCCCCTCGAGTCTGTACCACCCTTTAATCAGATCCTGGCGGAACTGTGATCGAACCACGTTTCCCTGAATATATTCACTGAAAAAACTCCATTGATCTTCGGTGTGAGCTGAGAATTGGCCTTAACGACCCAATCAATTCTCCTGAATATCTTCAACATTCTCATCAAAGCAGCCCTTTAACTATCCAAATCCCAGGGAATACAACCTCAGTGCTGACCCTCCGACAGTGCGGCGCTCCCTCAGCGCTGACCCTCCGACAGCGCGGCACTCCCTCAGCGCTGACCCTCCGACAGCGCGGCGCTCCCTCAGCGCTGACCCTCCGACAGCGCGGCGCTCCCTCAGCACTGACCCTCCGACAGTGCGGCGCTCCCTCAGCACTGACCCTCCGACAGTGCCCCGCTCCCTCAGCACTGACCCTCCGACAGTGCGGCGCTCCCTCAGCACTGACCCTCTGACAGTGCGGCGCTCCCTCAGCACTGACCCTCCGACAGTGCGGCGCTCCCTCAGCACTGACCCTCCGACAGTGCGGTGCTCCCTCAGCACTGACCCTCTGACCCCTCGAACCCTGGCCTACTGCTGCCCATGTTTTTATGAACAGGTGGTGTACCAGGCTAACATTTCAGGGCATGCACCTTACTGAAATGGCAGGATTCAGCACAGAATGGAAGAGTTTGCAAAATTCTACGTGCTTATCCTGACCAAAACGTTTTGTAGCCTTGAGCCGTGAGTCCCCTCCCGGTTACACTGTTCCAGCATCCTGCTGTCAGTAGATTGTTCTCCAGAAGCTACAATACAGTCGGGGACGATCAGTATGTTCCTCACCAATATCACCGCTCGCTGCTAGCTTCCTGTCCTCTGCTGATGCTACATTCACCAGCTGGAGGACGAGGGGTCTGCGGGTCACTATCCCAGACCCGCGGGGAAGGAAGTCTCTCCCCACAAAACTCTCCAACACGGAGCTCTTCCCACTGCTCTGTTCACAAAGGGAGAGAAAACAGAAGTGAGTTCAGCATGGTCAGCACAGTCCCTGTACCCCCCTTCTCCCCCAGGACACCCCCCAACTCTCCCCCAGGACACCCCCCAACTCTCCCCCCGGACACCCCCCAACTCTCCCCCAGGACGCACACACCCCAACTCTCCCCCAGGACGCACACACCCCAACTCTCCCCCAGGCCGGACACCCCCCAACTCTCCCCCGGGACACACCCCGACTCTCCCCCAGGACACACCCCGACTCTCCCCCAGGACACACCCCGACTCTCCCCCAGGACACACTCCCCCTCTTCTCTCTCTCCCCCCCGGGACACACCCCCCCCTCTCCCCCCCAGGACACACCCCCCCTCTCTCTCTCCCCCATGACACACCCCCCCCTCTCCTCTCTCTCCCCCAGGACACACCCCCACCCCCTCTCCTTTCTCTCCCCCCCTCCAGGACACACCCCCACCCTCTCCTCTCTCTCTCCACCCCCCCCCCCCCAGGACAAACCCCCCCCTCTCCTCTCTTCCCCCCCCCCCCTCTCCTCTCTCTCTCTCTCCCCCCCCCCCCCCCCAGGACAAACCCCCCCCCTCTCCTCTCTCTCCCCCAGAACACACCCCCCCACTCTCTTCTCTCTCCCCCCCTCCTCTCCTCTCGCCCCCCCCTCCTCTCCTCTCCTCTCGCCCCCCCCTCCTCTCCTCTCCCCCCCCTCCTCTCCTCTCCTCTCGCCCCCCCCCCTCTCCTCTCGCCCCCCCCCTCCTCTCCTCTCCCCCCCTCCTCTCCTCTCGCCCCCCCCCTCCTCTCCTCTCGCCCCCCCCTCCTCTCCTCTCGCCCCCCCCTCCTCTCCTCTCCCCCCCCTCCTCTCCTCTCGCCCCCCCCCCCTCTCCTCTCCTCTCGCCCCCCCTCTCCTCTCCCCCCCCCCCCTCTCCTCTCCTCTCCCCCCCCCCTCTCCTCTCCCCCCCCCCTCTCCTCTCCCCCCCCCCTCTCCTCTACCCCCCCCCTCTCCTCTCCTCTCGCCCCCCCCCCTCCTCTCCTCTCCCCCCCCCCTCTCCTCTCCCCCCCCCCTCTCCTCTCGCCCCCCCCCCTCTCCTCTCCTCTCGCCCCCCCCTCTCCTCTCCTCTCGCCCCCCCCTCTCCTCTCCCCCCCCCCCCTCTCCTTTCGCCCCCCCCCCTCTCCTCTCCTCTCGCCCCCCCCTCTCCTCTCCCTCTCGCCCCCCCCCTCTCCTCTCCTCTCCCCCCCCCCTCTCCTCTCCCCCCCCCCCCCCTCTCCTCTCCTCTCCCCCCCCCCTCTCCTCTCCCCCCCCCTCTCCTCTCCTCTCGCCCCCCCCCCTCTCCTCTCCTCTCCCCCTCTCCTCTCGCCCCCCCCCTCTCCTCTCCTCTCGCCCCCCCCCCTCTCCTCTCCTCTCGCCCCCCCCCTCCTCTCCCCCCCCCCTCTCTCCTCTCCTCTCCCCCCCCCCTCCTCTCCCCCCCCCTCTCCTCTCCCCCCCCCCTCCTCTCCCCCCCCCCTTCTCCTCTCCTCTCGCCCCCCCCCCTCCTCTCCCCTCGCCCCCCCCCTCTCCTCTCCTCTCCCCCCCCCCTCTCCTCTCCTCTCCCCCCCCCCCCTCTCCTCTCCTCTCCCCCCTCTCCTCTCCTCTCGCCCCCCCCCCTCCTCTCCCCCCCCCCCCCTCTCCTCTCCTCTCGCCCCCCCCCT
>NW_027599168.1:0-30484 GCF_964194155.1 Cetorhinus maximus | reverse complement strand
CCCTTCCCCTCCCCCATTCCCTACACTCACCCCCTTCCCCCACCCCATACCCTTCACTCACCCCCTTCCCCTTCACCATCCCCTTCACTCACCCCCTTCCCCTTCACCAACCCCTTCACTCACCCCCTTCCCTCCCCCATCCCCTTCACTCATCCCCTTCCCCTTCACCATCCCCTTCACTCATCCCCTTCCCCTCCCCCATTCCCTTCACTCACCCCCTTCCTCTTCACCATCCCCTTCACTCACCTCCTTCCCTTCCCCCATCCACTTCACTCATCCCCTTCCCCTCCCCCATCCCCTTCACTCACTCCCTTCCCCACCCCCGTCCCCTTCGCTCAACCCCTTCCCCTCCCCCATCCCGTTCACTCACCCCCTTCCCTCCCCCATCCCCTTCACTCACTCCCTTCGCCTCCCCAATCCCCTTCACTCACCCCCTTCCCCTCCCCCATCCCCTTCACTCACCCCCTTCCCCTCCCCCTTCCCCTTCACTCACCCCTTCCCCTCCCCCATTCCCTTCACTCACCCCCTTCCTCTTCACCATCCCCTTCACTCTCCCCCTTCCCCTCCCCCATCCCTTTCACTCACCCCCTTCCCCTTCACCATGCCCTTCACTCATCCCCTTTCCCTCCCCCATCCCCTTCACTCACCCCCTTCCCCTTCACCATACCTTTCACTCAGCCCCTTCCCCTCCCCCAACTTCTTCACTGATCCCCTTCCCCACCCCCATCCCCTTCACTCAACCCCTTCCCCTTCACCATCCCATTCACTCACCCCCTTCCCCTCCCCCATCCCTTTCACTCACTCATTGCCACAGAAGGCTGTGGAGGCCAGGTCATTGAGTGTATTTAAGACCGAGGTAGATAGGTTCTTGACCGGTAAGGGGATCAAAGGTAACAGGGCGAGATGGCGGGAGAATGGGGTTGAGAAACTGATCAGCCATGATTGAATGGCGGAGCAGACTCGATGGGCCGAAGGGCCTCATTTCAGCTCCTATGCCTTATCGTCTTATGGTCTTCCAATTCACCTGGGCCAGTAGAAATGTCGTTCAAATGAAAGCAGGTTGACTTATTTGCGTTCATGGGATGGGATTTCTTGCCCATCTCCCATTCCCCTTGAGAAGGCGGTGAAGAGCTGTGTTCTAGGACCGTTGCAGTCCATGTTACACTCTCCTAGCGCTGTAACCAACTGTGGTAGAAAAGAATTAAGCAGATTTTAAAAAGATATCAGAACACATAGGTTTTTAAATGTCCCGGCTTTCTAGTATCGTCGAACGCAATTGGTGGTTCGAGCAAGCAGTGTTCCTCGTGGAAAATATGCTTTATGCGTGTAAAATACACACATACACACTGACCCTGACACACTCAGAACCGCGCTCACAAGAAATGGGGGTGGGAGCGACTGGTAGGCGGAGCTGGATGACCAAAGGCATTTTACGCACAGAGATAAGAGCTGCTGAGTTTTTCCAGGTAATTCTATTCTCATTTTATGTCTTCGTCTCGGTTACCTAGTCTCATCCCCTCCCCGCCTCTCTCTGTCTGTCTCTCTCTCTCCCTCTCTCTCTTCCTCAGTCAGGTCGGGGCGGGCTGTATAAAAGCGGAAACTCTTTCGAGTTATCAACAGATCGCATGTAACTCTTTCGAGTACAATCACAGTTCTTGGTTTTTCCGGGAGTGGGACATGAACCCACCACCCTCTGATTCAAAGGCGAGGGTGCTATGGACTGAGCCACAGCTGACAGGTGAAGCAGCTCCCCACTCATTCAGCAGCGATTCGACTGAAGAAGCATCATGTCTGGCAGAGGGAGCACCGCCTTGGATGTGGTGTAGGCTCTGAAACGCCCAGGGCCGCACTCTCTATGGATTCGGCGGCTGAACACATCGACCCGACCCTATCACAAAACCCAAAGGCTCTTCTCAGAGCCGCCCACAACCTCACATTGAGAGCCAGTGACCTCAAGAGAGGCAGCGGAGAATCTTAAATGTGACATTACATCAAAGCTTTACTGCATCCCCCCTTTCACAACGCAATCCTAAACGGCAGGAATTTTTAAATTCATTCCGGGTGCCCGTGTCTATTACACGTGTGGTGGTTTTGGAGGTAGTCCCGAGTTTTATTCCCGCATCTTTCACAGTGATGGAGGTTTGACCTCAATCCTGGTGGGAACAGCCATTGGGATTGAAAACACATAATGAAACGACGAAGCGTCAGGTTGTATATTTTTGCTGCTTAGATTATGTTTTCCCATCAATCTCTCTCTCTCTGTCTCTCTCTCTATCTCTGTGGTGGTATCGTCGCTGGGCTGATAACCCAGGGACTCCCCGGTAAATAATGACCTGGTTTCCAATCAACAGAACTAAGGAAAAATAGAAAAGAGGTGAAATATAAGCTGGTTGAGGGAGGGGGGGGTGGGGTGGGACGGGTAGAGCTGGATAGAGGAGGGACAGTGATTGGTGGAGGCAAAGAAGAGATTGCCAATGATGTCATAGACAAAAGGACAAAGGGGTGTGGACGGTGGTGATATTGGCCGAGGAATGTGCTCATGGGGACACTAAGGGTAGAAAGCAGGACGAGCAAGTGACAGAGAGCCCTAGTGGGGGTGGGGGTTTGGGGTGGTCGAAATAGGCTAAAAGGTGCAGATAAAACAATGGATGGAAATACATTTAAAAAATAATGGAAATAGGTGGGGAAAAGAAAAATATATTTTTTTTAAATGATAAATTATTTGAAAAAGTGGGTGGGTGGGTGGTGGGGATCGGAAAGGGGGTGGGGACGGAGGAGAGAGTTCATGATCTAAAATGGTTGAGCTCAATCGGAACTGAGCTACAGAACTGAGGAACCGGTGCAATAATGGTTTGAAAGATCTTGGATGATTTGCTCTCTCGAGGTTAGCTTACAATGTACCTTGAGCACGGCCTCTCCTTTCCCTCCCCTCCCACCCCCCACCTCGACTCGCGTCAAGTTCCGGAGTCTGCTTGATTTTCACTCGACCTCTTAAAAGACCCTCGCCCCCTGCGCTGACTTCACCCCGGCTCAAATGGTCACCCGCTGGCCTCTGGTGGACTGGGACCTGCCCTTCGGAGAGCACAGTGTCCTTCGACACTATGTTAAAGACGTTGCATTCTCGCCCTGTCCACCATTTTCACTTCTTAGGCATCTTTTTTTTGTTGTAGACATCGTATTCTCGCCTCAGCACTATTTTCACTCCCCCCACCCACCCCCCGATCATTGCTCATTCAGACATCAGGGGAATTGGAGTGTACCCGGTGAGGGGGTGTGTATGACTGTCTGGATGGAAACTCCTTCGAGTTATCAACAGTCACAGATTGTAACTCTTTTGAGTACAATCACAGTCCTTGGTTTTTCCGGGAGTGGGACATGAACCCACGTCCCTCTGATTCAAAGGCGAGGGGGCTATGAACTGAGCCACAGACAGGCACAGAGCGGCTTCATCATTCTCAGGGAGGTGTCAGCTGTGGCTCAGTCCATAGCACCCTCGCCTTTGAATCAGAGGGTTGTGGGTTCATGTCCCACTCCCGGAAAAACCAAGAACTGTGATTGTACTCGAAAGAGTTACAATCTGTGACTGTCGATAACTCGAAAGAGTTACATCATTCTCAGAGTCTGTGTTCCACAGCGTTTGTTATCAAGGCCAGGACCAAGCAGACAGCGCGCAAGTCGACCGGAGGGAAAGCTCCCCGCAAGCAGCTGGCTACCAAAGCTGCCCGCAAGAGCGCTCCAGCCACGGGCGGCGTCAAGAAGCCCCATCGCTACAGGCCCGGCCCTGTGGCTCTGCGGGAGATCCGCCGCTACCAGAAATCCACCGAGCTGCTGATCCGCAAACTGCCCTTCCAGCGCCTGGTGCGAGAGATCGCTCAGGACTTCAAGACCGACCTGCGCTTCCAGAGCTCGGCCGTCATGGCCCTGCAGGAGGCCAGCGAGGCTTACCTGGTGGGGCTCTTTGAGGACACCAACCTGTGCGCCATCCACGCCAAGCGAGTCACCATCATGCCCAAGGACATCCAGCTGGCCCGGCGCATCCGCCGGGAGCGCGCCTAGACTGACCCTACCCGACTCTGGACTGACCCTACCCGACTCTGGACTTCCCCAACCACCGAGAACCACAAAGGCTCTTTTAAGAGCCACCAAGTTATCCAATGAGAGCATTAATCGCCACGAGGCAGGTGTTATTTTTCGGTCGTGTGAAAGACAAAATACTGCGGATGCTGGAAACCCGGAAAAAATAACCAGCCACAGGCTGTTTTTTGCCGTCAAATCGCGGTTACGCCTCGACACGTGGTCGTTGATTGAATGGCGGAGCAGTCTCAATGGGCCGAATGGCCTAATTGCTGCTCCCACGCCTTATGGTCGACCCTCGCCCGCCTCAACCCACCCCATTCCCTGACTTTCTCGGAGAGACTCAGCAGCGTCGGTGGAGAGAATCAGTTAAATGTTTCGAGTCCGTGTGCCTCTCTAGGAGAGTCCTGCGGAACCCACACGGACAAGTCACTCGGACCCGAGGCGTTAACTCTAGTCTCTCTCTCCCTCTCTCCCTCCCTCTCTCTCTCTCTCCAGAGGTTTTGCCAGACCTGCTGTGCTTTTCCAACATTTTCTGTTTTTTGTTTCAGATTCCCAGCATCCGCAGTATTTTACTTCTTTGCTAATGAAGGATGAAGGTGAAGGCGCAGATGCGGATTGGTCGGATTCCAGCCCTTTTTTTTTTGTGTCACGTTCCTGGTGTTCCCACCTGCCATCGGTCCCTCATGTAGTAATCCTTTTAGAGTGAGCCCTTCGACAAAGCCGAACAGGAAAGAGCCGCAATCATCTTTTTCTCTAAAACTAAGTTGTAACTCTTTCGAGTTACCGACAGATCGCATGTAACTCTTTCGAGTACATTCACAGTTCTTGGTTTTTTCCGGGAGTGGGACTTGAACCCACAAACCCTCTGATTCAAAGGCGAGGGTGCTATGAACTGAGCCACACCCTACCCCGTCTATACACTCACGTAATCCTTAAATAGCTGTGAAGAGGACGGCGCACCTCCCCCTCCCTGTGTTATTGTGAGCCACGGTCGCAGAGTCATGCAGCTCAGAATCAGGCCCTTCGTGTCCGTTCCGGCCATCAAGCACCTATCTCTTCTAACCCCATCATCCGGCATTTGGCCCGCAGCCCCGTCTGCTACGGCGTTTCAAGTGCTCATCCAAACAAGTTTTAATTGTTGTGAGGTTTCCTGCCTCGGCCGCCCACACCCCTCAGGCAGTACGTTCCAGATTCCAACCACGCTCTGGGTGAGGAGAAAAGAAAAAATCCTCAGATCCCCTCTGAACCTCCTGCCTTGGCACGTCATAACATTCAAGGCTATGGCCCAAGCGCTGATAAATGGGGTTAGGTAGGTAGGGAGGTAGGTCAGGTGTTTCTCACGTGTCGGTGCAGACCCGTCCGCACTGTGTGATTCTGTTATTAAATCTATGCCCCCTGGTTACCGACTTCCGTGAAACTCTTTCGAGTTATCAACAGTCACAGATTGCAACTCTTTCGAGTACAATCACAGTTCTTGGTTTTCCGGGGAGTGGGGACATGAACCCACGACCCTCTGATTCAAAGGCGAGGGTGCTATGAGCTGAGCCACAGCTGGACACCTCCTGACTTCCGTGAAGGGGAACAATTTCCTTCCTATCTACCCGATTATGCCCCTCATAATTTTGTAACCTCTTATCAGGATCCCCCTCAGTCTTCTCGGGTCGAAGAAAAACAACCCTCGCCTCGCGCAGAATCACAGGGGCAGAAGAGGCCCTTCGGCCCATCGAGTCCATCCAGTCTCTCTTCACAGCTGAAACGCTCCAGTGTAGTCACCCTCCCCAGCGTCATCACATCCCTGTGGTGTTCTGTGACAGGGACAGATCAAAGCAGTGCCACTAGACTGATATGGACTCTTCTCAGTCGCTTTCGCGGTGGAATTGGCTGATTCTAGCTGCAAGAATGGCCGCTTCACTTGACCTTCGAGCCCCCCAATGTTGCTTTTCCTGGGCACGAGGCATCACCGCAGCCTAAACAATGGTCACGCCAACAGTTGGGGCCGAGCAGAGCTCCCTTTTCTCTGTGCACACGGCCGGCCGGGAACTGCAATCCAGCCCGGGAAGAATTGGCCTTGGTCCAAACATTAACGCCCTCCCCTCTTCCTACCAGCTCCAAACTCTTGTCACATTATTTCAAGGCCAGTGATGGACTCGGCCCACACTTCCCCCCCCCACCCTTCCTTTCACATTTTGGAGCAATGGAACTGCCCATTGGTCACTTTGGACAGCGTCCGAATTGCTTTAGTCATGTTTCCCGACCAGTTACGTGTTACCAAAACAGAAACAGAATTACCTGGAAAAACTCAGCAGGTCTGGCAGCATCGGCGGAGAAGAAAACAGTTGACGTTTCGAGTCCTCACGACCCTTCGGCAGAACTGAAGTATAGTTAGGAGAGAGGTGAAATATAAGCTGGTTTAAGGTGGGGGGGCGGGGGGAGAGAGAAGTTGAGGGTGGGGTGGTTGTGGAGATAAGCAAACAGTGATAGGAGCAGATAATCAAAAGATGTCACAGACAAAAGGATCAAAGAGGTGTTGAAGGTGGTGATATTATCTAAGAAAAGTGCTAATTAAGAATGGAAGACAGGACACTCAAGGTACAGCTCTAGTGGGGGTGGGGTGGACAGACTAACAAAGTTTTAGTTGTAGATTTAAAAATAATGGAAATAGATGGGAAAAGAAGAATCTATATAAATTATTGGAAAAAAAAGGGGAGGGGGAAGAAACGGGGTGGGGATGGGGGGAGGGGGAGTTTAAGATCTAAAGTTGTTGAATTCAACATTCAGCCCGGAAGGCTGTAAAGTGCCTAGTCGGAAGATGAGGTGCTGTTCCTCCAGTTTGCGTTGGGCTTCACTGGAACAATGCAGCAAGCCAAGGACAGACATGTGGGCAAGAGAACAGGGTGGAGTGTTAAAATGGCAAGCGACAGGGAGGTTTGGGTCTTTCTTGCGGACAGACCAAGGTGACCAACACTTAACTCACCAGTCAGGTGACGCACGGAGATGAGGGCGAAACATAAATACCGGCGCCAAACGAACAGGCTCCAACCGATTGTTTTTTTTTTAAAAACTGAAAAGCACAGCAATATAATTGTAAATCAAAGAGCGATTTTAATCGGAAACTGGGAAGTACTGTTGAGATATCACCGCCAGTATTATTTTTTTAAAAATCGCTCTCCTCGTTTTAATATTTCACAGGGTATCAGGAATTTCAGATTCGCTTTTACAATCTGGTCCCTACTCTTCCTCAGTTAAGAAGGTCAGAAGTGGGGACGATCGCTGACGATTGCACAATCTTCCCTCGCATTGATCACTCCTCAGGTACTGAAGCAGTCCATGCCCAAAATCCGGGCAGCAAGGCCTGGACAATATCCAGGCTTGGGCTGACAAGTAAGTGGCAAGTAGCATTCGTGCCACACAAGTGCCAGGCAATGACCATCTCCAACAAGTGAAAATCTAACCGTCGCCCTTGACATTCAATGGCATTTTACCATCACTGAATCCCCCCCACTATCAACATCCTGGGGGTTACCATTGACCAGAAACTGAACTGGGACCAGCCATATAAATACTGTGGCTACAAGAGCGGGTCTGGGGTGAGGAATCCGGCAGTGAGTAACTCACCTCCTGCCACACCAAAGCCTGTCCACCATCTACAAGGCACAAGTCAGGAGTGTGATGGGATACGCCCCACTTGCCTGGATGAATGCAGCTCCCACAACACTCAAGAAGCTCGACACCGCCCAGGACAAAGGAGCCCAGCCCGCTTGAAAAGCCCCCTTTCCACAAACAAACGTCCATTTCCTCCACCACCGACACACAGTAGCAGCAGTGTGTGTACCATCTACAAGATGCACAGCAGCAACTCACCAAGCATCCTTAGACAGCACCTTCCAAACCCATGACCTCTACCATCTAGAAGGACAAGGGCAGCAGACACATGGGAACACCACCACCTGGAAGTTCCCCTCCAAGTCACTCACCATCCTGACTTGGAAATAAATCGTCTTTCTTTCACTGTCGCTGGGTCAAAATCCTGGAACTCCTTTCCTAACAGCACTGTGGGTGTACCTACACCACGCGGACAAAATCCTGGAACTCCCTTTCTAACAGCACTGTGGGTGTACCTACACCACAGGGACAAAGTCCTGGAACTCCCTCCCTAACAGCACTGTGGGTGTACCTACACCACAGGGACAAAATCCAGGAACTCCCTCCCTAACAGCACTGTGGGTGTACCTACACCACAGGGACAAAATCCTGGAACTCCCTCCCTAACAGCACTGTGGGTGTACCTACACCACACGGGACAAAATCCTGGAACTCCCTCCCTAACAGCACTGTGGGTGTACCTACACCACAGGGACAAAATCCTGGAACTCCCTCCCTAACAGCGCTGTGGGTGTACCTACACCACAGGGACAAAATCCTGGAACTCCCTCCCTAACAGCACTGTGGGTGTACCTACACCACACGGACAAAATCCTGGAACTCCCTCCCTAACAGCACTGTGGGTGTACCTACACCACATGGGCTGCAGCGGTTCAAGAATTTAGCTCACCTCCACCTTCTCAAGGGCAATTAGGCATGAGGCCTGAATGCTGACAAATGAATGAATAAAAAAACAAAACCGACTGTAATCTGCGAGTTGAATGATCCATTTCACGGCGCTCTGTAACTGGACACATTTCAACTCAGCCTGTGAATAATACCACATCATATTTTAGACTGGTCCCCATTCACGCAATTGAAAAATGCAACATAGGTTTGTTGCTAGAAATTTGGTGAACTTTCAGATTTGGTGGTTCGTGAGCACTGCCGCTGGACGATTTCTTTACAAACATTTTTCTCACGGGATGTGGGAGACACTGGCTAGGGCCTGGCCATCCCTAAATGCCCCTTGAGAAGGAGCTGGGGGAGCCGTCTTCTTAAACTGCTCCAGTCCATGCGAGGTGAGCAGACCCACGGTCATGTTGTTAAGCAGGTCAGCAGATACCGTGTGCAATGTGGTACTGAGTGCAAATCTGATGAAAGAGGAAACTGACAAGTTTGTGTATAATAGGCTCTTACTATATTGTTAGGACACAGCAGGTGGTCAAGGCTGAATTATTTATAATCCCAGAGGGAAACTTTAAACAACTGTCATAACCTTTTCACTGGGTGTGTTTGAGATTCAGGTCTGAATTCAGATGAGAAACCACCAAACCTCCAGAGGTTTGTTTTATATATCAATTAAACATTTATTGATTTAACAAGTGATGAAACACATACACATGTCTACAAATTACTACCATAATAACTTTTAAACTAATGCCCACGTTAGGGTAAACCTTTACCAAGGCAACAATAACCCGGAGACTTAAATAGGCACCAGACAAATGACATTTTATACTACGAATTCAAAAGGAGGTCCCTTGCAATTTGTTTCCTTTGTCGGCAGTTGTATGGCTTACAGGCTACTTAGATATTACATACCTCTCACCGACACACACAAAACTCTTTTCTGTATATACCGAGACTTCCCTGTGAATACAAATTCTCCTTGCATCACCAGGCCCTTTGAACTCCACCTCTTCTAACAATAAAACTGCTTTCATAGTACCAATTTAATTTGTAATATAAACATATTGCTTGGTGTCTCCTAGCTAGGTGCAAGATTTCACCCCCAGTCTTTGAATGTTGAAAAAAAAAACAAAATGCAAATGTACCTTACTGTTTAACATTCTAAAGCTACTATTCAAAGCACCCAGACTAGCTAGCTTTAATCCAATTAAGACACACACACACCCTATTACAAGTCCAATTTAAAATAATTTTCAAAAATATTATACACATTAATATCTTCATGACATACACCCAGGACAGGAAAGGGGCCAAAAGGTTAAGCACACAGAGGTTCAGGGTGAAGTGATTTAATGAACGGAACATTAGGAAATAGAGACACCAAGATCGCAGGGACAGTGAAACACGGACACAGATTGTGTGTGTTTGAAACAGGGATCACAAAGGCAAATGTGAAGCTCCAGACGTTTTGTGCTAAAACAAATCAATATTATAGAGCTCAAAGCAAAATACTGCGGATGCTGGGAATCTGAAACAGAAACAAAGATTGTTGGAAAAACTCAGCAGGTCTGACAGCGTCTGTAGAGGGGAAGACAAGAGTTAATGTTTTGAGTCCGTGTGACTCTTCAACAGAATTAAAGCGAAATAGAAATGAGGTGAAATATAAGCTGTTTAAGGGGGGGTTTGGACAGGAGAAGCTGGATAGAGGGTCAGTGATAGGTGGAGGCAAAGGCGAGATTGCCAAAGACGTCATGAACAAGAGGTCAAAAGGGTGTTGACGGTGGTGATATTAGCTGCAGGATGGTGACATTAAGGGTAGAAAGCAGGATGAGCAAGTGACAGATGGCCCTGGTGGGGGTGGGGGTCTGGAAGGGGGGAACAAATCGAAAAAGGGTAAAAAGGTGGGGGTAAAACAACATGGAAATAAATTGTAAAAATAATAATAGACAGAGGTGGGAAAAGAAAAAAATATATATAATTATTAGAAAAAATGGGATAATAAAGGGGGGTGAGGATGGAGGGAGAGAGTTCATGGTCTGTAGTTGTTGAACTCAATATTCAGTCCGGAAGGCTGTAAAGTGCCTAGTCGGAAGATGAGGTGCTGTTCCTCCAGTTTGCGTTGAGCTTCACTGGAACAATGCAGCAAGCCAAGGACGGACATGTGGGCATGAGAGCAGGGTGGGAGTGTTGAAATGGCCAGCGACAGGGAGATCTGGGTCATGCTTGCGGACAGACCGAAGGTGTTCCACAAAGCGGTCACCCAGTCTGCGTTTGGTCTCTCCAACGTAGAGGAAACCGCATTGGGAGCAACGAATGCAGTCGTTTAAATTGAGGGAAGTGCAAGTGAAATGCTGCTTCACTTGGAAGGAGTGTTTGGAACATTATAGAGCTTTAGCCATAGCTTTTTCAGAGACTGTGTGATTGGCTCTTACAAAACACTTTGTGGACTTTTAGTTGGAACTGGGACACTCTGGCCACCACCTTTGTCCCCTCTGCCATGGCGTGCTCGGCCAGTTCCCCGGGCAGCAGCAGGCACACGGTGGTCTGGATCTCCCGGGAGCTGATGGTGCTGCCGCTTGTTGTGGTGGGACAGGCGGGAAGCCTCACCCGTGATGCGCTCGAAAATATCATCAACGAACGAGTTCATGATGCTCATGGCCTGGGGGGAGATGGCGGTGTCCGGGTGAACCTGCTTCATCACCTTTGTAGGTACGGATGGAGCAGTTTTCCTTCCTGGATCTCTTCGTCTTCTTGCCGCTCTCCTTGGAAACTGGGACATTTCAGGGCTTTAATTTTTGCAGAAATACACTTTAGTGATAAAACATCGGAAAGACCATTACAAAGCATTTCCAAAATGACCATCCCAGAAAGTGGAATGATATTCAAAATTGTCCACATCGATCATGTTGCTCTCTTGAGGAGGTTCAATATAATCAAAGCAACATGGAAGATATTTCAAAATGGTCATTACAGAAAGTGCAATGATATCAACATTGTCCACCTAGATCATGTTGTAGGCTGAGGTGCTTCAATGTAATTGTCAGATATTCACTGTATACATTCAATGCGAGACAAACGGCCTGAGGTGTTCCAGACAATGTGCAGCCCCTCAGTGTAGCACAGCTGGAAGGTTGTAGCCAGCGACTTTCCCCACTGCATCTCTGCAGCAGCTGCCCCAAGCTTTAGTGCGTCCCTCAGCGCTGGGAATGTACCAGTTCTGAAAACCTTGTTCACGGGCAACTCTTTGCGCTGGAAGACCAACACATTTTTGGCAGACCAAAGAGCGTCTTTCATCGAGTTGATGATCCTCCAGCCGCAGTTGATGTCTGTCTCGGTGTTGGTGTCCCTGGGAACAGCCCCGTAGAGCAACAGAGTCCTGTGTCACGGAACTGCTCGGGGTGAACCTCGACAGAAACCACTGCATCTCCCTCCAGGCCTGCACGGCAAAGGCACAATCCACAAGGAGGTGAACCAATGGTCCCTTTCCCAGCACAGCCACCTCGAGGGCAACTTGCGGAGGCGGGGGGGGTAAGAGTACGGGCTTGTGGGAAAGATCTGACGCGGAGGACCATTCTCACCACCAGCCAAGCTGCGTCTTGGCGCCTGTTTGAAAGCTCTGGGCTTCAGGCGTTCTGCCAAATGACTTTTTGCCCCTCTCCGTCCGACAGGATCCACCATCTCCTTTTCCCGCAGGGCCTCTAGGACGTTAAGTGCCGACAACTGCCCGATGGACTTGTGGTCAAAGCGACTTTCTCGATTTTATTTTCTGAAAAATATTCATAAAATATCTGAAAGAACATTTACAAAACATTTCTAAATGGCCATCACAAAAAGTGGAACGATATATTCAAAGTTGTCTACGTATATCATGTTGTACTCTGACATTCTTCAATATAATCAAAGGAACATTGCAGGCATTTCAACATGGTCATTACAGACAGTCAGACAGTGCAATGGTATTTAAGTTAACTTCATAGATCGTACCGCACCCAGAGATTGTCAACCGTGGCCAGGGCAAACTGCAGGCACTCAATGAAAACTCTGACTAAACCTGTTTCTTTTCAGACTAACCCCGAGCTCTATGCTGATGAGGGATGGTGGATAGTTTTGTTCCTGGTTGGCTAATTGGCAATGATGTCAATGTTATAGCCATCCAGCTTGTTCGTTGAGCTACTCGATCACTTCTATTGCTCGTCACAGCAACTAGCTGTCTCGGCCGCCAAATTATCCAATACCCTCCCCCACCCCAATCCACCCAATTCCCTGACTTTCTTGGAAAAGAAAAACTCAGCCGGTCTAGCAGCCTCTGTGGAGAGTGAAACAGAGTTAAAGTTTCCAGTCCGTAGGATGGACAGTCATGAAACCACGGAGCCATCGAGAAACTGTTGTATGTCCGCCCTGTGAGTATGTGTTTCGCTTTATGAAATGTCGCTGTAGATGTTACTACATACATGAGAGTTTCTGGTTGGTGTGTGTTTATTTTATTCTGCATCCTGGAGTCTATGTTGTCAGAGCGTTCGCCCACCTCACCCACCCGACCTCCCACCCATTCACCTTTCACGGTCACGTCGATGACAATAACCATTATTCTGTGCCTGTTATTTTATGTTAAATGAGTGAAGATTTACGCTTATGCTGTCAACCCCTGGTCTGAGAACGTGGGTTTGATTGCCTATCGTATCGTGGTAACCGAGCATCTGCTTTTCTCTATGATCGTCTGCATCTGGTATGTCATTGTCATGACACCATGAACCCAACAGGGCCCCATTGTTTGAGTACGAGGTAAATCTTGTAGCTTTCCGTTTGTTATGTGATTATCGGCTTGTGTATTTATCTGCCTGTTGTTGCTCAGTGAGTGTGAATTTAAAAGGGAATGGTTAGTCTGTGGGGAGATGGTGGCAGAGGTTTGGTCACTGGACTGGGTGATCCAGAGACCCAAACTAATGCTCTGAGGACCCAGGTTCAAATCCCACCATGTCAGGTGGTGAAATCTGAATTCAACAAAAATCTGGAATTAAAAACCTGAGGATGACCATTGTCGATTGTTGTAAAAACCCATCTGGTTCACGAACGTCCTTTTGGGAAGGAAATCTGTCTTCCTTACCTGGTCCGGCCTACGTATGACTCCAGAGGCTCAGTAAGGTGGTTGACTCCCCAAATGCCCTCTGAACAAGGGCAATTAGGGACGGGCAATAAATGCTGGCCTAGCCAGCGACGCCCACATCCCATGAATAAATAATAATAAAAATAATCTTCTAAATAAGTGCTATTGATATTCTGTTCATGACAGCCTTTGGAATGGGAGTCTGAATTTTACATTGTGTCTGCCCATTTGTTAAATATAATGGCTTTATCAATCATATTCCTGCTCGTTTCTGGGATATAGCTTTTGTTTTTGGTGTGTGTGTCTGTCAGACTTCGAAATGCCGAGATAGGATTAGATTGGGAAGTGCATATCCAGCTGTAGGTAACCAGCGTTAATGACAAGGTGTTGTACTCTACATGGCAATGGGAGCTATGTAAGTGTGGGTCATTCTGAACTGGTCGGTTTCTAGCTTATCAATGTGTATTTTATTCTGCAGCATTCATTTGAGCTCAAGGGAATTTCATTCTTTTTTCTCAGTCTTTGCTAGTTGAGGGTTTAGATCGCTGTATCTTTCAGCTTCAGGAATGCAAGTGAGTTTCATTCATTGTTTAAACTCCTGGAAAGAGGGTAGTGCAGTTGATGTAGTTTATATGGATTTCAGCAAAGCCTTTGACAAGGTCCCACATGGGAGATTATACAGAAGGCAAATGCACATGGGATACAGGGTAATTTGAAAGGGTGGATTCAAAACTGGCTTTGTTGTAGGAGACAGAGGGTGATGACAGAAGGATGCTTTAGTGACTGGAAGCCAGTGTCCAGTGGCGTACCACAGGGATCTGTGCTGGGTCCCCTATTATTTGTCATTTATATAAACGACATAAATGACAATGTTGGGGGGTAGGATTAGTAAGTTTGTGGATGACACAAAGATTGGCCGGGTGGTTAACAGTGAGGTTGAGTGTCTTGGGCTAGAGGAAGATATAGACGGGATGGTCAAATGGGCAGATAAGTGGCAGATGGATTTTAACCCTGAAAAGTGTGAGGTGATACATTTTGGAAGGAGTAATTTGACAAGGAAGTATTCAATGAACGGCATGACACTAGGAAGTTCTGAGGAACAAAGGGACCTTAGCTTGTGTGTCCATAGGTCTCTGAAGGCAGAGGGGCATGTTAGTGGGGTGGTGAAAAAGGCATATGGGACACTTACCTTTATCAATCGAGGCATAGATTACAAAAGTAGGGCGGTCATGTTGGAGTCATATAGAACCTTGGTGAGGCCACAGCTGGAGCACTGTGTGCAGTTCTGGTCGCCACATTATAGGAAGGATGTGATTGCACTGGAGGGGGTGCAGAGGAGATTCACCAGGATGTTGTCTGGGATGAAACATTTAAGTTAGGAAGAGAGGTTGGATAGACTTGAGTTGTTTTCGTTGGAGCAGAGAGGACTGAGGGGCGACCTGATCGAGGTATACAAGATTATGAGGGGGATGGACAAGGTGGATAGGGAGCAGCTGTTCCCCTTTAGTTGAAGGGTCAGTCACAAGGGGACATAAGTTCAAGGTGAGGGGCAGGAGGTTTAGGGGGGGATGTGAGGAAAAACTTTTTGACCCAGAGGGTGGTGAGGGTCTGGAATGCGCTGCCTGGGAGGGTGGTGGAGGCGGGTTAGCCTCACATCCTTTAAAAAGTACCTGGATGAGCACTTGGCACGTCACAACATTCAAGGCTATGGGGCCAAGTGCTGGTCAATGGGATTAGGTAGGTACGTCAGGTGTTTCTCATGTGTCGATGCAGACTCGATGGGCCGAAGGGCCTCTTCTGCACTGTGTGATTCTGATGTGAATAGAGGCATTACTACATTTCATTTAATGTGAATGTGGATTTTACTCTGTTCCTGTCAATATCTGCGACATGATTGTTTTACTAAATCTAACTTCCAATGTCTGATATGTTTGGATTTTAACCTGGTCCTGCTTGTTTCTGGATTGTGAGTGAGATATTATTCTGTATCGTTCTGTTTCTCATATGCAAACATATGTCTCACTCCAACTCTTAAACCCTGTTTTGCTATGTGAGAGTGTGCGTTTTGGTCTGTTGCTGTCTGTCACACTTACGTCAGTAATGTTTATACTTCATGCACATAAGAAACAGGTGTATTAATGTATGTTTGTTAATCTTAAACTTTCAGGTTCTGAATTGTCAGTGTTTGTTATATCTGTACCCGGCAGGTTCTGATGTCTGGGAGTAAACCTTCCTCTGTGCCACCCAGTTTCGCATCTGTGATTCTGGATTTTGCCTAGAACTTATCAGCCTCGAGTGTATAAATGTGCATTTGTTTTTTCTGCGCTATTTAGTGTCTAACATGCACCTCTCAGCGACATTATCTCCTCTCAGTCTCTCTGGTCGGTGAGGGTTTTTGGTCTATCAGTCACTTTGCGGGAGAGGAGCCTGAGTCCCAATCAGTGCCTTTCAATCTCTGATAGGTGATTATGGGCTTTTCTCAGCATCTGTCCATTTCTGAAATGCGGGTTTAAATTGTTTGCATTCTTATTCTGTACCTATCCGTTTTTGATATAAAAGTGAGTTTTAGTCTTTTTTTTAAAGTTTATTTCTGGAAATTTCACTGTCTGGAAAGTGAGTATGAACATTTGAAGGCCTGTGCCAATTTCTGGTATGTGAACCCGGGATGTTATGGGCCCCTCAGCTTCCTCCATTTGAGTGCGTGTGTTCTACTCTACCCATGCCAGTGTCTACAATATTTGGGTGGCATTTTCACTGGGTTCACATCGTTAACTTGTTTGCAAATCAGGCTTTATTTTCTGCTATTCAAGTCAATAAGGAATGAAACCAGATGGACCGTCCAACATTGAACTAGGCATCGGAAATGTCAAAGTCAAACTCAGCCCTGTCAAACCTGCAAAGATCTCCTAACCGATACCTGGGATCTTGAGCTAAAATTGGGAGTGCAGTCTCACAGACTAGTCAAGCAACAGCCTGACATACTCATACCCGCAGAATCATACCTCACAGACAATGTCCCAGGCACCACGATCAACATCCCTGGATATGCCCTAAACCATTGGCAGGAAAGACCCAGCAGAGGCGGCCGCGCAATGTTAGACAGTCGGGAGGGATTTGCCCTGGGGGTCCTCAATATCGGCTCCAGACTCCATGAAGTCTCGTGGAATCAAGCCGAACATGGGCAAGGAAACCTCCTGCTGATTATCACATACCACAGACCCTCAGCTGATGGGTCAGTTCTCCTCCATGTCGAACACCACTTGGAGGAAGCACTGAGGGTGGCAAAGGGCACAGAATGTACAATGGGTGAGGGACATCAATGTCCATCACCAAGAGTAGCTCGGTCGCACCACTACAGACTGAGTTGGCGACTCCTAAGGAGCTAGCTGCTGGACTGGGTGTGTGACAGGAGGCGAGGGAACGGACAAGAGCTAAACACGTTCTTGGCTTCATCCTCATCAACCTGCCTTATCTGTCATGTTAGTGTAGGAGTGACACCGTGCAGTCCCGCCTCCACATTGAGGATACCATCCATTGTGTTGTGTGGCACTACCACCGTGTTAATTGGGATAGATTTCAAACAGATCTAGCAACTCAAGACTGGGCAACCATGAGGCGCTGTGGGCCATCGGCAGCAGCAGAATTGTACTCGAACATAATCTGTAACCTCATGGCCTGGCATATCCCCCACTCTACCATTACCATCAAGTCATGGGAACAACCCTGGTTCAATGAAGAATGCAGGAGGGCATGCCAGGAGCAGCAACAGGCACATCTAAAAATGAGGTGTTAACCTGGTGAAGCTATAAAGCAGGACTACTTGCATACCAAACAGCATCAGCAGCGAGCGTTAGGCAGAGCTAAGCGATTCCACAACCAATGGATCGGACCTAAGCTCTGCAATCCTGGCACATCCAACCGTGAATGGTGGCGGACAATTAAGCAACTTACTGAAGGAGGTGGCTCCACAAATGTCCCCATTCTCAATGGTGGGGGAACCCAGCAGATCAGTGCAAAAGCTAAGGCTGAACCACATGCAACAATCTTCAGCCAGAAGTACCGAGTGGGTAATCCACCTGGACCTCCTCCAGAGTTTCCCAGCATCACAGATGTAGATGTAGATGTAGATAATTCGATTCTTTCCAGTTCATATCGAGAAATGGCTGAAGGCACTGGATACTGCAAAGGCAATGGGCCCTGACAATGCTCTGGCAATAGTACTGAAGACTTATGCTTCAGAACTAGCTGTGCCCCTAGTCAAGCAGTTCCAGAACAGCTACAACACTGTCATCCACCCAGCAATGTAGGAAATTGCCCAGCTATGTCCTGTACACAAAGCACAGGAGAAATCCAACCCGGCCAATTACTGCCCCATCAGTCTACTCTCAACCATCAGTAAAGTGATGATAGGCACCAACAGCAGTGATATCATGTGGCACTTGCTTTGCAATAACCTGCCCACTGATGCTCAGCTAGTATTCCGGCAGGGTCACTCAGCTCTTGGTCTCCTTACAGCCTTGGATCAAACGTGGGCAAAAGAGCTGAACTCAAAAGGTGAGCTGAGAGCGACTGCCATTGAGATCAAGGAAGAGTTTGACCGAGTGTGGCATCAGGGAGCCCTAGCCAAACTGGAGTCAATGGGAATCAGGGGGGAAACACTCTACTGGTTGGAGTCATACCTAGAAGAAAGATAGATGGTTTTGGGAGGTTAACTATCTCGGTTCTAGGACATCACTGCAGGAGTTCCTCAGGATAGTGTCCTCAGCCCAACCATCTTCAGCTGCTTCATCAATGATCTTCCTCCCAGCGTAAAGTCAGAAGTGGGGATTTTTGCTGATCTTTCCACAGTGTTCAGCGCCATTTGCGACTCCCCAGACACTGAAGCAGCCCAAGTTCAAATGTAGCAAATCCTGGACTATATCTAGACTTGGGCTGACAAGTGCTAAGTAACATTCCTCCCTCAAAATTGCCAAACTGATTATCTTCAACAAGAGAGAATTTAGCCATCATCCCTTGACAATCAATGGCATTTCCATCACTGAATCCCACGCTATCAACATTCTAGGCGTTACCATTGACAGTAACTGAACTGGACGAGCCATATAAACACTGTTGCTACAAACCCAAAACCTGTCCACCACCTAGAGGACACAGGTCAGGAAATGGATGGAATAACCTCCACTTGCCTGGATGAGTGCAGTTCCAACACTCAAGAAGCTTGACACCGTCCTGGACAAAGCAGCCCCGCGTGATTGGCACCCCATCCACCAAAAAAATCACTCCCTCCACCACCGAAGCACAGTGTCAGCAGTGTGTGTACCATCTACAAGATGCACTGCAGGAGCTCACCAAGGCTCCTTAGGCAGCACCTTCCAAACCCACGACTGCTACCATCTAGATGGACAAGGGCAGCAGACACAGGGGAACACCAGCTGCGGAAGAATAAAATACATCTACAGGACAACTAAGGGTTAAACGGTTAAAACCATAGTGGAATACTACAACACAGTTCCCTCTTTTGTTCTAGCAGGTACACCTGCAGCTGCCAGCTAACTGAGCAGGAAAGGAGAAAAGGAGTATCATAAACAAGCTTCCTAGAATCCTCGAGACAAGGCGAGGATGTCTGCCCCCAACACAAAGAGACAGGATCAAGCAATGGTCATCTGTTCTCTAGAGTGTACACCCCCTAGCACTAAAGATAAGGTCAAGCATGGTTATCTATTCTCTGTCTCACTTTTTTATTACCAGATGGGCTTCCCCCAATATCCTGTATAGTCATAAATTAGAATAGACTAATTGTGTGTTGCAGGCCAAAGACAATGATTCTCAATGTAATTAATTATTGAAGGTTAGACAGTCTTATCACCTTCAAGCTCTTTGATATGTACAACTTCTACTATAAATATGCGTGTACTGTGATGCTTCCTCAGAGTGCCGGCTAGCTCCATTGTAAGCTGCTGGGCTCTCCGGGATATCATGATTCAATAAAGACTTCCGAGACAAACCTCCTGGGTCTGAGTGTTCACTCCGATTTCCGCGACAAATTGGCAACGAGGATGGGATCCGACTGAAATCCAGTAACCTCTTAAGTTGAAGAGGTGATTGAAATCCTGGGCCGTCGGATCTCCAAAAAAGAGCCCTCGCGTAAAAAAGGGAGGAATACCTCTCCCAAGTTAGGGAGAGTGCGAACTGCATCCTAGCTGAGAGGGGGATTGCAGTGAAAGCATCCTAGCTGAAAGGGGGAGTGCTTGAAAAAGGGTAGCTACCGACCAGACTCAAAAGACCCAAGGAACTGGAGGACTTGTTCAGGAACTCTTAAACACCGGTGAGCGCCTAGGGTAGGAAACGTGCGCCGCGCTGTTAATTGTGTTTTCTTTTCAGAAAAATGGGAGGTCGCAACAGCAGAGCGGGCTCTGCCACTCACCCCGCTTCGCAAAGTACTAAGAACAAACCGAAGCCGGCGAAACCGGAGCTTAAATCAGGAACTTTGAAGATGGGTAAGAAAACGGGAAAAAAAAGTAGTAATAGTATACCCAGGGGTTCGAGTCCCATGGAGGTGAAAAGTAAGTAATTTCTGTGTTTTTCTTTTGTGTCCATTACAGTCCTGAAATTGTCCAATGTGTTTCTGATTGGGTTAAATGGACTCAAAGTAAAGGAGAGAGCTTCCCACCAGCTGGAACTTTTAATCGGGACAGATTTGAGCGCTTATAATATGTTTTAAGGGAGGTAGATAGTCCGCGACTGAATTTTCTGTAACTTAAAAAAAAAGAATGAATTGACCTAAGTTACAAGAGCTGTTTGTGCTGGAGAGAGAGAGAGAGAGAGAGAGAGGGGGGTGGGGTACCCCTAGGGGGTTAATGAGCAATTTGCAAGCAGCAGCAGAGAAAATGTGAGCTTTCGTCAGTTTGAAGGTCCCTATAGGTGGAGCCTTCAAGATCCCTTTATTCCCCCCACTGCTACTCGAAGCTTCGTTTAGAGTTAAGTTCAATATTATAGGAGTATCGATACATACCTTTATCTATGTGTTTGTTTGTGTGCAATGAAGTATTTGTATGTGAGCTTTAATGTGTTTTCTTCCCTGGATTGTTTTTTGTGTGTGTAGTTGAGCACGTTAGAGTCGAAAGCCCCATATTAGATTAAAGGAAAAGTTTATTCAAATACTCCAAAGTTTTGAGTATAAGGTTTGAGTTGAGATTTCTGGCAAAAATCGTAATTTGAAGGGAGTGTAAAGATAAGACAGGGCTTGCCTTTATCTCATCCTTGAGATGAACCAACCCTTGTACCAGCCCCTCGCAGACCAGTAGGGAATAACCCTCATCATCAGCTTCCAAGCTGATTGGGATTAATACAAACGAGTTCGTATTCTAAAATCCTGAGAAAAAGAAATTACTTGAAATTCGGAAAGATTCTAGGAAAACGAAAAGACATAAACACAAGGTCTAGGTGGTTCCAATGGATAAAAAGGGGTTTCTTATGAAGAGATGAATTAAATATTTAAGGAAATCTGCTTCCCAAAAGCACTGAAATTTGAATTGGGGACAATCTTGAGATGTAAAATGCAGTGTAATTTAACAGGTTACTTTTGAATCACTAGGATGCTATTAAAGATAAATAATGTGTCGATAAACATACGGAAATTATAACTTGGATACAAATAATTACACATGAACAAAAGGTTGTTTTAATTTTAATAGTGTAAATTACAGTTAAAAATTCGAGGTTTGGTTCTTGATAAAGTTCTCAAAAGGGAATTTTCATTTTAAAAGGCCTGACAACAATTGGCACTAATTCAAATGCTGCAAGCTTTTGTGTTTGTAAAGTCTGTTCCCAAAATATGAAGCTAAGCTCAAGACCTTGGCAAAGTCTGGCAGAAATCCAATTTTTGGCCGAGTTAATGAATCTGGGATAATTCTAAAAGAAAAGGGTCAGGCACAATTTATTGGGTTACTTTTAAGACAATAAAATCTTTTGAGAAGAAGAAAAGGAAGCAAAACTTGTCAATACCTGATTTCTGTTTTAAAACTGTTATGAGAATACTTGATTGGATTGTAAAGTCTCTCCAGACAACCTGAACAAGATAAGATGGGAGCTGCTGCAAGTGTAAACTGGTATGAGGAAAGTGGGAGAATGAGTCAGGGAAAGAGGACATAATGTACAAACTGTTTTAAGGGAAATGAATTTGATAATCTGGCCATCAACTGAGGCATTGGAACTGCACAGGGGGAGATAAGCAAAGATCTAGAGACAGAGATCCCCGTTGAAATGGAATAGTTAATATGGCCTAAAGAGTATTCAAACATTTTAAACAATCCAAGACAATAGAGAAACTGAACTCCAGAGAAACTTAGGATGATTAAGGTCAGGAAAGAAAACTTAGAGGTAAAACTACGAGGAATCTGTAGTTCAGGAATTGAAATGTAAGGAGAAATAATACTTAACAACAATTTACCACAAGATGGATACAGGTAAAGGGAAAGCTGGAAAAAGGCTAAATAGATGTATTACTGACTATATTAATGTGCCTGTAAGCTGCAAAAAGTAAAACCACAGGATTAACACCTTGATGACAGGCAGAGTTAAGCGGTTCCCAGAGAGAACCATCACTGGAAGTGAAGATACTGAGCCATTGAAAGATAGGATAAGAAGGTGCATTGTAGAGTTGTTTAAGGAATTGAGGCCTGACATGAGACAGCAGCAGGAGAGAGTAAACTGGAAGGAGTTTACCCACATGGATTCAGATCAGGGAACTCATTTCACAGGGAGAGACATTAAAGAAGTGTGTAATCTTATGGAGATTAAACAGAAATTCCATATTCCTTACCACCCCCAGGAGTCCAGGGATAGTGGAAAGGATGAACTGAACTTTTAAAACAAATCAATCAAGAGACAGGGAACAGCCCAATATTCTAATGCGCCGTGGGCTACCCCAAGCAGGACCGACAGGTTCACCCCATTTGAAATGATAACAGGTAAGGGCCATGCAATTACCTGAAGGTATTATAGTAGGAGGTGTAGGGCCACAGAAAGGAAAAATACAGGACAATGAAAGGGAATTAAGTAGGTGATTACATGAGTGGAGAGAGGAAGTTAGAGACTGACAGATGATTAAGGTTATGGAAACAGGCAAATCCAAAGAGCAACAATGGACCATACCAGGTAATTATGACAGGTGATACATACGCACTTGTAGATATGGGAACGGGAAGTAAATGGAGGCATTACACACAGTTAAAGATACATGACAATTGACCAAGCGGTAACCCAGAGAACGGGAGCCGATGTTAATGTCTCCACAGATCTACGATCCTGGTCGTGGGCCTATCAGTACTGGCAACAAGGTCGGGGATCATCACTGCTCATCCCGCACCGCAGGAGGAACTTTGGTACAGCACGGACAGTGCCGAATGTGACATGCAACGGGGAATGATAAATGTAACAGTAGGAGAACAAGTGCTTTCAAATTGTAGTAAGGGTTTGCTTCAGGTCGAGCATGGGATGTCCGCCACTACCCAGCCACCTCCCAGCTCTACTTTCACAGTCTGAGTAGAGATAATTGAAGCCCCTCAAACCACAGCGACTGACCCATCTTGTCCGACTATGCATCCAGGACCGACGAATGGTTTGGTACTGGTTAATCAGAAGTTTTGTATGATAATGTACACCATGAGCTGGTACCCGTAGTCTTGAATGTATCTGGTGTCGTCCTGCCCCAATGGTGCTCAACCCATACCCAAGCACTCTATAGGGCTCTGACGCGCCAGTTGATGACTGAAGCAGTTCAGTTCAGTGGCGAGATGCGATCAGGCTTGGGAGGGAACCGCGTTAAGCGCAGCCTGATAAATGATGCCACTATGATATTCAATATAGGGACATCATTGGTTAATCCAAAGTCTGGCTACCGTGCTCGAAAGTCATGCGGGGACTATCAATAAATTAACTGAAATAGGAAAAAATATTTCAGACAAAGCGAGCAGAAATGACGTTTGCAACACCTATGGATCTTGGGCACTGGAACAAGCCCGAGAAAATTTAAGACAGACTAAAGAAGGGGCAGTCCCTTCATGGGTAACTAATGAGCATCTATTGAATCTCTCACGACACAAGAATCATGACTTGACTGGTTTCCAGCTCAGGGGTTTAACACGTGTATGTAGAATGAATGTTGAATGTATAGTGAATAGTAATACGCTAATAGGCATTGTATTAGTAATACCTGTCATACCGATGTCAATGACATAACCCAGGCAAGACGCCCACACTGACTGCCCAGCCATGGGGCCCATTTGTACACCTACAAATGGACGTTATACAAATGCCTAAATGTATGGAATATAATGATGTTTTAGTTCTAGTATGTTTGTTCTCGAGATGGGTTGAGGCGTATCCCACCCGAGGAA
This sequence comes from Cetorhinus maximus, assembly GCF_964194155.1. Lineage (NCBI taxonomy): Eukaryota > Metazoa > Chordata > Chondrichthyes > Lamniformes > Cetorhinidae > Cetorhinus > Cetorhinus maximus. The sequence continues at coordinate 6,352 of NW_027599168.1, read as the reverse complement.
ATGATGCTGTTGTTGTTGTAAAATTGTTGTTCATTTTACGGCTAAAGTGATAAAGGAACTGTCGAAGGCCTTAAAATGCAACCATCACCTTTCCTGCCCAAACCACCCCCAGTCTACTGGAGCGATGGAAAGACAAAATGGTATTCTGAAAAAAACAAACTAAATTATGTGAAGAAACTGGTTTGAAAGGGCCTGAAGCTCTACCCTTGGCGCTCATGACTATGCGCTCTCACCCTAACCGTACCACCTCCCTCTCTCCTTATGAAGTTGTAATGGGATGTCCTATGCGCCTCCCAGTGACCCCACCCTTGTCTGCTAGGGAAATGGACATCCACGCTATGGATGAGGGAATGATTACAGACTGTACAGTGCTCACTAATTCTCTCAAGAGCTTGCATATACAGGGAGTAGAAGCTCAGAAAAAGCCCACCATTGAAGACTGCCATCAATACCAGCCCGGGGACCTAGCCCTGGTAAAGACCTTCAGGAGAAAGAACTGTTTGGAACCTCGATGGGAAGGGCCTTTCCAAGTCCTGCTCACCACCCATACGGCCGTAAAGGTTGAAGGACGCCCTTGTGGATCCACGCCTCGCACGTCAAGCGGACGCTGACCTCGGACGGAAGTGCTTGTGCAAGAACTTTAACTGAGCCGTCGGAATGCTGACTCTGATTTGGATCCTGTCCTGCGCGGTCCTGGCGGGGGCCTGGAATACCAATTCCGCGGTTCAACGAATGCAGGCCGTAGCCTCGCAAGTTAATCGGACTAAAGGTTGGATTTGTACTCATTTTCCTCTATGCAAGACAGCAGCTGAATTGCATGAGAGGGTGGAAAGGACCCTACCTTGTGCTGCTAACAACTCGAACGGCCCTGAAGGTTAAAGGGAAGGAAGACTGGGTCCACGCCACTCGCTGTAAAAAGAGACATTGTCCAGCAACAATATAGCAGCTGTTATCAAGTGATCTAACTTGTACTATGTATTGAAACGGAAGGTTTGAGTAATTTTTATAAAAAAGATTCTTGGTGGTCTGTAATACTAGGTTGGTTCTCCGGTTGGGGAAGTTGGTTGCTGTACGTTTTAATTGGGTTGGTCGTAGCCTGTGTTATAGGGTGTTGTGCATGTATTGCTTTGTGGATTTGCTGTTCCCATGTTATTAACAGTGTCTCTACTGGATCAGGAGGAGCTCCAGTTGTCCCTCAATTGACGCGCACTGGCCCCAGCGAAACCCACTGGTGGGGAGAAAAAGTTTACCCTGCCAGAGATCGGCCTTTCCCTTATGGTTATGAGCCCCCTTATGATGATGAAGATACTATTCCTCATTGGTATTAATCTAGAAGATTAACAAGGTGGGATTGTGGAAGAATAAAATACATCTGCAGGACAACTAGGGGTTAAACAGTTAAAACCATAGTGGAATACTACAGCACAGTTCCCTCTTTTGTTCTAGCAGGTACACCTGCAGCTGCCAGCTAACTGAGCAGGAATGGAGAAAAGGAGTATCATAAACAAGCTTCCTAGAATCCTCGAGACAAGGCGAGGATGTCTGCCCCCAACACAAAGAGACAGGATCAAGCAATGGTCATCTGTTCTCTAGAGTGTACACCCCCTAGCACTAAAGATAAGGTCAAGCATGGTTACCTATTCTCTGTCTCACTTTTTTATTACCAGATGGGCTTCCCCCAATATCCTGTATAGTCATAAATTAGAATAGACTAATTGTGTGTTGCAGGCCAAAGACAATGATTCTCAATGTAATTAATTATTGAAGGTTAGACAGTCTTATCACCTTCAAGCTCTTTGATATGTACAACTTCTACTATAAATATGCGTGTACTGTGATGCTTCCTCAGAGTGCCGGCTAGCTCCATTGTAAGCTGCTGGGCTCTCTGTGATATCATGATTCAATAAAGACTTCCGAGACAAACCTGCTGGGTCTGAGTGTTCACTCCGATTTCCGCGACAGAAACCATTGACAATAGACCCACCGAATTTTATAATTGAAAAGCATTATGAAAAGCAAAAGGCTGTGAACAGAAATACCAATGGAGCCAGTGACTGAGTCCATGACAGCACTCAGCTTCCGCCATAGAGTCGTCGAGTTATATAGCCCAGAAACAGGCCCTTCGGCCCATCGTGTCTGTGCTGACCATCAAGCACCTGTCCCATTCTAAACCCATTTCCCAGCACTTGGCCGGTAGCCCTGAATGCTAGGGCGTTTGAGGTGCTCACCGAAACGCTTTCTAAATGTTAAGGGTTCCTGCCTCAAGGAGAGTGGCCCAGATTCCAACCGCCCTCTGGGTGATTTTTTTTTTCCCCTCGAATCCCCTCTAAAAATGTTTTCTTCATCTCGGTCCTAAAACAGTGCCTCCCACCCCCCCAGTTCTGGACTCACGCACAAGAGGAAACATCATTAACCCGTCCACCTTGTCAAGGTCGTTCAGGATCTTACGCACTTGAGTCAAGTCACCTCCTGCCCCTTACCTTAAATGTATGGCCCCTGGTGACTGGCACCTCCGCTAAGGGGAAAAGTTTCTTCCTATCTACCCTATCCATCCTCCTCATCATTTTGTATACCTCCCACAGCCTTCTCTGCTCCAAGGAAAACAACCCCAGCCGACCCAGTCTCTCTTCAGATGGCCACCAGCATTTTATGGTGGTTTGAGAGGTGGTTGAGATCCAGAACAATGCAAGACCCTGCACTGCCCCATGAATGGGGTTACCTGGTGGTTTGGGCACTGAGTGAGATCCAGGACAATGCAAGACCATGCACTGCCCCATGAATGGGGCTACCTGGTGGTTTGGGCACTGAGTGAGATCCAGGACAATGCAAGACCCTGCACTGCCCCATGAATGGGGCTACCTGGTGGTTTGGGCACTGAGTGAGATCCAGGACAATGCAAGACCCTGCACTGCCCCATGACTGAGGCTACCTGGTGGTTTGGGCACTGAGTGAGATCCAGGACAATGCAAGACCCTGCACTGCCCCATGAATGGGGCTACCTGGTGGTTTGAGAGGTGAGTGAGATCCAGGACAATGCAAGACCCTGCACTGCCCCATGAATGGGGTTACCTGGTGGTTTGGGAGGTGAGTGAGATCCAGGACAATGCAAGACCCTGCACTGCCCCATGAATGGGGCTACCTGGTGGTTTGGGCACTGAGTGAGATCCAGGACAATGCAAGACCCTGCACTGCCCCATGACTGGGGCTACCTGGTGGTTTGGGCACTGAGTGAGATCCAGGACAATGCAAGACCCTGCACTGCCCCATGAATGGGGCTACCTGGTGGCTTGAGAGGTGAGTGAGATCCAGGACAATGCAAGACCCTGCACTGCCCCATGAATGGGGTTACCTGGTGGTTTGGGAGGTGAGTGAGATCCAGGACAATGCAAGACCCTGCACTGCCCCATGAATGGGGCTACATGGTGGTTTGGGAACTGAGTGAGATCCAGGACAATGCAAGACCCTGCACTGCCCCATGAATGGGGCTACCTGGTGGTTTGGGCACTGAGTGAGATCCAGGACAATGCAAGACCCTGCACTGCCCCATGAATGGGGCTACCTGGTGGTTTGAGAGGTGAGTGAGATCCAGGACAATGCAAGACCCTGCACTGCCCCATGAATGGGGTTACCTGGTGGTTTGGGCACTGAGTGAGATCCAGGACAATGCAAGACCATGCACTGCCCCATGAATGGGGCTACCTGGTGGTTTGAGAGGTGAGTCAGATCCAGGACAATGCTAGACCCTGCACTGCCCCATGAATGGGGTTACCTGGTGGTTTGGGCACTGAGTGAGATCCAGGACAATGCTAGACCCTGCACTGTCCCATGAATGGGGTTACCTGGTGGTTTGGGAGGTGAGTGAGATCCAGGACAATGCAAGACCCTGCACTGCCCCATGAATGGGGTTACCTGGTGGTTTGGGCACTGAGTGAGATCCAGGACAATGCAAGACCCTGCACTGCCCCATGAATGGGGCTACCTGGTGGTTTGGGCACTGAGTGAGATCCAGGACAATGCTAGACCCTGCACTGCCCCATGAATGGGGCTACCTGGTGGTTTGGGAGGTGAGTGAGATCCAGGACAATGCAAGACCCTGCACTGCCCCATGAATGGGGTTACCTGGTGGTTTGGGCACTGAGTGAGATCCAGGACAATGCAAGACCCTGCACTGCCCCATGAATGGGGCTACCTGGTGGTTTGGGAGGTGAGTGAGATCCAGGACAATGCAAGACCCTGCACTGCCCCATGAATGGGGCTACCTGATGGTTTGGGCACTGAGTGAGATCCAGGACAATGCAAGACCCTGCACTGCCCCATGACTGGGGCTACCTGGTGGTTTGGGCACTGAGTGAGATCCAGGACAATGCAAGACCCTGCACTGTCCCATGAATGGGGCGACCTGGTGGTTTGAGAGGTGAGTGAGATCCAGGACAATGCAAGACCCTGCACTGCCCCATGAATGGGGCTACCTGGTGGTTTGGGCACTGAGTGAGATCCAGGACAATGCAAGACCCTGCACTGCCCCATGAATGGGGCTACCTGGTGGTTTGGGCACTGAGTGAGATCCAGGACAATGCAAGACCCTGCACTGCCCCATGACTGGGGCTACCTGGTGGTTTGGGCACTGAGTGAGATCCAGGACAATGCAAGACCCTGCACTGCCCCATGAATGGGGCTACCTGGTGGTTTGAGAGGTGAGTGAGATCCAGGACAATGCAAGACCCTGCACTGCCCCATGAATGGGGCTACCTGGTGGTTTGGGAGGTGAGTGAGATCCAGGACAATGCAAGACCCTGCACTGCCCCATGAATGGGGCTACCTGGTGGTTTGGGCACTGAGTGCGATCCAGGACAATGCAAGACCCTGCACTGCCCCATGAATGGGGCTACCTGGTGGTTTGGGCACTGAGTGAGATCCAGGACAATGCAAGACCCTGCACTGCCCCATGAATGGGGCTACCTGGTGGTTTGAGAGGTGGGTGAGATCCAGGACAATGCAAGACCCTGCACTGCCCCATGAATGGGGCTACCTGGTGGTTTGGGCACTGAGTGAGATCCAGGACAATGCAAGACCCTGCACTGCCCCATGAATGGGGTTACCTGGTGGTTTGGGCACTGAGTGAGATCCAGGACAATGCAAGACCCTGCACTGCCCCATGAATGGGGCTACCTGGTGGTTTGGGCACTGAGATCCAGGACAATGCTAGACCCTGCACTGCCCCATGAATGGGGCTACCTGGTGGTGTGGGAGGTGAGTGAGATCCAGGACAATGCAAGACCCTGCACTGCCCCATGAATGGGGTTACCTGGTGGTTTGGGCACTGAGTGAGATCCAGGACAATGCAAGACCCTGCACTGCCCCATGAATGGGGCTACCTGATGGTTTGGGCACTGAGTGAGATCCAGGACAATGCAAGACCCTGCACTGCCCCATGACTGGGGCTACCTGGTGGTTTGGGCACTGAGTGAGATCCAGGACAATGCAAGACCCTGCACTGCCCCATGAATGGGGCGACCTGGTGGTTTGAGAGGTGAGTGAGATCCAGGACAATGCAAGACCCTGCACTGCCCCATGAATGGGGCTACCTGGTGGTTTGGGAACTGAGTGAGATCCAGGACATTGCAAGACCCTGCACTGCCCCATGAATGGGGCTACCTGGTGGTTTGAGAGGTGGGTGAGATCCAGGACAATGCAAGACCCTGCCCTGCCCCATGAATGGGGCTACCTGGTGGTTTGGGCACTGAGTGAGATCCAGGACAATGCAAGACCCTGCACTGCCCCATGAATGGGGCTACCTGGTGGTTTGGGAGGTGAGTGAGATCCAGGACAATGCAAGACCCTGCACTGCCCCATGAATGGGGTTACCTGGTGGTTTGGGCACTGAGTGAGATCCAGGACAATGCAAGACCCTGCACTGCCCCATGAATGGGGTTACCTGGTGGTTTGGGCACTGAGTGAGATCCAGGACAATGCTAGACCCTGCACTGTCCCATGAATGGGGCTACCTGGTGGTTTGGGAGGTGAGTGAGATCCAGGACAATGCAAGACCCTGCACTGCCCCATGAATGGGGCTACCTGGTGGTTTGGGCACTGAGTGAGATCCAGGACAATGCTAGACCCTGCACTGCCCCATGAATGGGGCTACCTGGTGGTTTGGGAGGTGAGTGAGATCCAGGACAATGCAAGACCCTGCACTGCCCCATGAATGGGGCTACCTGATGGTTTGGGCACTGAGTGAGATCCAGGACAATGCAAGACCCTGCACTGTCCCATGAATGGGGCTACCTGGTGGTTTGAGAGGTGAGTGAGATCCAGGACAATGCAAGACCCTGCACTGCCCCATGAATGGGGC
>NW_027599167.1:15000-25000 GCF_964194155.1 Cetorhinus maximus | reverse complement strand
TGTGTGTGTGTGAGAGCGCGTGTGTGTGTGTGTGTGAGAGCGCGTGTGTGTGTGTGTGTGTGTGAGAGCGCGTGTGTGTGTGTGAGAGCGCGTGTGTGCGTGTGTGTGAGAGAGCGCGTGTGTGTGTGTGTGAGAGAGAGAGTGTGTGAGAGAGTGTGTGAGAGACTGTGCGCGCACGAGTGTGTGTGTGAGAATGTGAGTGTGAGTGTATGTGCTTGTCTATGAGAGAGTGAGAGAGAGAGTGTGTGTGCGGGCATGCACGCGCGAGTGCTTGTGAGTGTGTGTATGAGTGAGAGTGAGTGTGTGTGTGTGCATGTATGCAAGTGTGTGTGAAAGTGCGTGAGTGTGTGAGTGCATGAATGTGTGAGAGTGCGTGCGCGTGCGTGTGTGTGAGTGCGTGCATGTGTGTGTGCGCGTGAGAGTGCGTGTGTGTGTGCGCGTGAGAGTGCGTTGTGTGTGTGCGCGTGAGAGTGCGTGTGTGTGTGCGCGTGAGAGTGCGTGTGTGTGTGCGCGTGAGAGTGCGTGTGTGTGTGCGCGTGAGAGTGCGTGTGTGTGTGCGCGTGAGAGTGCGTGTGTGTGTGCGCGTGAGTGCGTGTGTGTGTGCGCGTGAGTGCGTGTGTGTGTGCGCGTGAGTGCGTGTGTGTGTGCGCGTGAGAGTGCGTGTGTGTGTGCGCGTGAGAGTGCGTGTGTGTGTGCGCGTGAGAGTGCGTGTGTGTGTGCGCGTGAGAGTGCGTGTGTGTGTGCGCGTGAGAGTGCGTGTGTGTGTGCGCGTGAGAGTGCGTGTGTGTGTGTGTGAAAGTGCCTGAGTGTGTGAGTGCGTGAATGTGTGCGTGCGTGAGAGTGCGTGTGAGAGTGCCTGTGTGTGTGAGAGCGCGTGTGTGTGTGTGTGAGAATGCGTGTGTGTGTGTGAGAATGCGTGTGTGTGTGTGAGAGTGTGTGAGTGCGTGTATGTGAGTGCGTGTGTGTGAGAGCGCGCGCGTGTGTGTGTGAGAGCGCGCGCGTGTGTGTGTGAGAGCGCGCGCGTGTGTGTGTGAGAGCGCGCGCGTGTGTGTGTGAGAGCGCGCGCGTGTGTGTGTGAGAGCGCGCGTGTGGGGGTGAGAGCGCGCGTGTGGGGGTGAGAGCGCGCGTGTGGGGGTGAGAGCGCGCGTGTGGGGTGAGAGCGCGCGGGTGGGGGTGAGAGCGCGCGGGTGGGGGTGAGAGCGCGCGGGTGGGGGTGAGAGCGCGCGGGTGGGGGTGAGAGCGCGCGGGTGGGGGTGAGAGCGCGCGGGTGGGGGTGAGAGCGCGCGGGTGGGGGTGAGAGCGCGCGGGTGGGGGTGAGAGCGCGCGGGTGGGGTGAGAGCGCGCGGGTGGGGGTGAGAGCGCGCGGGTGGGGGTGAGAGCGCGCGGGTGGGGGTGAGAGCGCGCGGGTGGGGGTGAGAGCGCGCGGGTGGGGGTGAGAGCGCGCGGGTGGGGGTGAGAGCGCGCGGGTGGGGGTGAGAGCGCGCGGGTGGGGGTGAGAGCGCGCGGGTGGGGGTGAGAGCGCGCGGGTGGGGGTGAGAGCGCGCGGGTGGGGGTGAGAGCGCGCGGGTGGGGGTGAGAGCGCGCGGGTGGGGGTGAGAGCGCGCGGGTGGGGGTGAGAGCGCGCGGGTGGGGGTGAGAGCGCGCGGGTGGGGGTGAGAGCGCGCGGGTGGGGGTGAGAGCGCGCGGGTGGGGGTGAGAGCGCGCGGGTGGGGGTGAGAGCGCGCGGGTGGGGGTGAGAGCGCGCGGGTGGGGGTGAGAGCGCGCGGGTGGGGGTGAGAGCGCGCGGGTGGGGGTGAGAGCGCGCGGGTGGGGGTGAGAGCGCGCGGGTGGGGGTGAGAGCGCGCGGGTGGGGGTGAGAGCGCGCGGGTGGGGGTGAGAGCGCGCGGGTGGGGGTGAGAGCGCGCGGGTGGGGGTGAGAGCGCGCGGGTGGGGGTGAGAGCGCGCGGGTGGGGTGAGAGCGCGCGGGTGGGGGTGAGAGCGCGCGGGTGGGGGTGAGAGCGCGCGGGTGGGGGTGAGAGCGCGCGGGTGGGGGTGAGAGCGCGCGGGTGGGGGTGAGAGCGCGCGGGTGGGGGTGAGAGCGCGCGGGTGGGGGTGAGAGCGCGCGGGTGGGGGTGAGAGCGCGCGGGTGGGGGTGAGAGCGCGCGGGTGGGGGTGAGAGCGCGCGGGTGGGGGTGAGAGCGCGCGGGTGGGGGTGAGAGCGCGCGGGTGGGGGTGAGAGCGCGCGGGTGGGGGTGAGAGCGCGCGGGTGGGGGTGAGAGCGCGCGGGTGGGGGTGAGAGCGCGCGGGTGGGGGTGAGAGCGCGCGGGTGGGGGTGAGAGCGCGCGGGTGGGGGTGAGAGCGCGCGGGTGGGGGTGAGAGCGCGCGGGTGGGGGTGAGAGCGCGCGGGTGGGGTGAGAGCGCGCGGGTGGGGGTGAGAGCGCGCGGGTGGGGTGAGAGCGCGCGGGTGGGGGTGAGAGCGCGCGGGTGGGGGTGAGAGCGCGCGGGTGGGGGTGAGAGCGCGCGGGTGGGGGTGAGAGCGCGCGGGTGGGGGTGAGAGCGCGCGGGTGGGGGTGAGAGCGCGCGGGTGGGGGTGAGAGCGCGCGGGTGGGGGTGAGAGCGCGCGGGTGGGGGTGAGAGCGCGCGGGTGGGGGTGAGAGCGCGCGGGTGGGGGTGAGAGCGCGCGGGTGGGGGTGAGAGCGCGCGGGTGGGGGTGAGAGCGCGCGGGTGGGGGTGAGAGCGCGCGGGTGGGGGTGAGAGCGCGCGGGTGGGGGTGAGAGCGCGCGGGTGGGGGTGAGAGCGCGCGGGTGGGGGTGAGAGCGCGCGGGTGGGGGTGAGAGCGCGCGGGTGGGGGTGAGAGCGCGCGGGTGGGGGTGAGAGCGCGCGGGTGGGGGTGAGAGCGCGCGGGTGGGGGTGAGAGCGCGCGGGTGGGGGTGAGAGCGCGCGGGTGGGGGTGAGAGCGCGCGGGTGGGGGTGAGAGCGCGCGGGTGGGGGTGAGAGCGCGCGGGTGGGGGTGAGAGCGCGCGGGTGGGGGTGAGAGCGCGCGGGTGGGGGTGAGAGCGCGCGGGTGGGGGTGAGAGCGCGCGGGTGGGGGTGAGAGCGCGCGGGTGGGGGTGAGAGCGCGCGGGTGGGGGTGAGAGCGCGCGGGTGGGGGTGAGAGCGCGCGGGTGGGGGTGAGAGCGCGCGGGTGGGGGTGAGAGCGCGCGGGTGGGGGTGAGAGCGCGCGGGTGGGGGTGAGAGCGCGCGGGTGGGGGTGAGAGCGCGCGGGTGGGGGTGAGAGCGCGCGGGTGGGGGTGAGAGCGCGCGGGTGGGGGTGAGAGCGCGCGGGTGGGGGTGAGAGCGCGCGGGTGGGGGTGAGAGCGCGCGGGTGGGGGTGAGAGCGCGCGGGTGGGGGTGAGAGCGCGCGGGTGGGGTGAGAGCGCGCGGGTGGGGGTGAGAGCGCGCGGGTGGGGGTGAGAGCGCGCGGGTGGGGGTGAGAGCGCGCGGGTGGGGGTGAGAGCGCGCGGGTGGGGGTGAGAGCGCGCGGGTGGGGGTGAGAGCGCGCGGGTGGGGGTGAGAGCGCGCGGGTGGGGGTGAGAGCGCGCGGGTGGGGGTGAGAGCGCGCGGGTGGGGGTGAGAGCGCGCGGGTGGGGGTGAGAGCGCGCGGGTGGGGGTGAGAGCGCGCGGGTGGGGTGAGAGCGCGCGGGTGGGGGTGAGAGCGCGCGGGTGGGGGTGAGAGCGCGCGGGTGGGGGTGAGAGCGCGCGGGTGGGGGTGAGAGCGCGCGGGTGGGGTGAGAGCGCGCGGGTGGGGGTGAGAGCGCGCGGGTGGGGGTGAGAGCGCGCGGGTGGGGGGTGAGAGCGCGCGGGTGGGGGTGAGAGCGCGCGGGTGGGGGTGAGAGCGCGCGGGTGGGGGTGAGAGCGCGCGGGTGGGGTGAGAGCGCGCGGGTGGGGGTGAGAGCGCGCGGGTGGGGGTGAGAGCGCGCGGGTGGGGGTGAGAGCGCGCGGGTGGGGGTGAGAGCGCGCGGGTGGGGGTGAGAGCGCGCGGGTGGGGGTGAGAGCGCGCGGGTGGGGGTGAGAGCGCGCGGGTGGGGGTGAGAGCGCGCGGGTGGGGGTGAGAGCGCGCGGGTGGGGGTGAGAGTGCGCGGGTGGGGGTGAGAGTGCGCGGGTGGGGGTGAGAGTGCGCGGGTGGGGGTGAGAGTGCGCGGGTGGGGGTGAGAGTGCGCGGGTGGGGGTGAGAGTGCGCGGGTGGGGGTGAGAGTGCGCGGGTGGGGGTGAGAGTGCGCGGGTGGGGGTGAGAGTGCGCGGGTGGGGGTGAGAGTGCGCGGGTGGGGGTGAGAGTGCGCGGGTGGGGGTGAGAGTGCGCGGGTGGGGGTGAGAGTGCGCGGGTGGGGGTGAGAGTGCGCGGGTGGGGGTGAGAGTGCGCGGGTGGGGGTGAGAGTGCGCGGGTGGGGGTGAGAGTGCGCGGGTGGGGGTGAGAGTGCGCGGGTGGGGGTGAGAGTGCGCGGGTGGGGGTGAGAGTGCGCGGGTGGGGGTGAGAGTGCGCGGGTGGGGGTGAGAGTGCGCGGGTGGGGGTGAGAGTGCGCGGGTGGGGGTGAGAGTGCGCGGGTGGGGGTGAGAGTGCGCGGGTGGGGGTGAGAGTGCGCGGGTGGGGGTGAGAGTGCGCGGGTGGGGGTGAGAGTGCGCGGGTGGGGGTGAGAGTGCGCGGGTGGGGGTGAGAGTGCGCGGGTGGGGGTGAGAGTGCGCGGGTGGGGGTGAGAGTGCGCGGGTGGGGGTGAGAGTGCGCGGGTGGGGGTGAGAGTGCGCGGGTGGGGGTGAGAGTGCGCGGGTGGGGGTGAGAGTGCGCGGGTGGGGGTGAGAGTGCGCGGGTGGGGGTGAGAGTGCGCGGGTGGGGGTGAGAGTGCGCGGGTGGGGGTGAGAGTGCGCGGGTGGGGGTGAGAGTGCGCGGGTGGGGGTGAGAGTGCGCGGGTGGGGGTGAGAGTGCGCGGGTGGGGGTGAGAGTGCGCGGGTGGGGGTGAGAGTGCGCGGGTGGGGGTGAGAGTGCGCGGGTGGGGGTGAGAGTGCGCGGGTGGGGGTGAGAGTGCGCGGGTGGGGGTGAGAGTGCGCGGGTGGGGGTGAGAGTGCGCGGGTGGGGGTGAGAGTGCGCGGGTGGGGGTGAGAGTGGGCGGGTGGGGGTGAGAGTGGGCGGGTGGGGGTGAGAGTGGGCGGGTGGGGGTGAGAGTGCGCGGGTGGGGGTGAGAGTGCGCGGGTGGGGGTGAGAGTGCGCGGGTGGGGGTGAGAGTGCGCGGGTGGGGTGAGAGTGCGCGGGGGTGAGAGTGCGCGGGGGTGAGAGTGCGCGGGGGTGAGAGTGCGCGGGGGTGAGAGTGCGCGGGGGTGAGAGTGCGCGGGGGTGAGAGTGCGCGGGGGTGAGAGTGCGCGGGGGTGAGAGTGCGCGGGGGTGAGAGTGCGCGGGGGTGAGAGTGCGCGGGGGTGAGAGTGCGCGGGGGTGAGAGTGCGCGGGGGTGAGAGTGCGCGGGGGTGAGAGTGCGCGGGGGTGAGAGTGCGCGGGGGTGAGAGTGCGCGGGGGTGAGAGTGCGCGGGGGTGAGAGTGCGCGGGGGTGAGAGTTCGCGGGGGTGAGAGTGCGCGGGGGTGAGAGTGCGCGGGGGTGAGAGTGCGCGGGGGTGAGAGTGCGCGGGGGTGAGAGTGCGCGGGGGTGAGAGTGCGCGGGGGTGAGAGTGCGCGGGGGTGAGAGTGCGTGGGGGTGAGAGTGCGTGGGGGTGAGAGTGCGTGGGGGTGAGAGTGCGTGGGTGTGTGCGAGTGCGTGCGAGAGTGTGTGCGAGTGCGTGCGAGAGTGTGTGCGAGTGCGAGTGTGTGTGTGCGAGTGCGAGTGTGTGTGTGCGAGTGCGAGTGTGTGTGTGCGAGTGCGAGTGTGTGTGTGCGAGTGCGAGTGTGTGTGTGCGAGTGCGAGTGTGTGTGTGCGAGTGCGAGTGTGTGTGTGCGTGCGAGTGCGAGTGTGCGTGCGAGTGCGAGTGTGTGTGAGTGCGAGTGTGTGTGAGTGCGAGTGTGTGTGAGTGCGAGTGTGTGTTTGAGAGTGCGAGTGTGAGTGCGAGTGTGTGTTTGAGAGTGCGAGTGTGAGTGCGAGTGTGTGTTTGAGTGTGTGTGTGTGTGAGTGCGAGTGTGTGTGTGTGTAAGAGTGCGAGTGTGTGTGTGAGTGCGAGTGTGTGTGTGACAGTGCGAGTGTGTGTGTGTGAGAGTGCGAGTGTGTATGTGAGAGTGCGAGTGTGTATGTGAGAGTGCGAGTGTGTATGTGAGAGTGCGAGTGTGTATGTGAGAGTGCGAGTGTGAGTGCGAGTGTGTGTGTGTGAATGCGAGTGTGAGTGCGAGTGTGTGTGTGAGAGTGCGAGTGTGAGTGCGAGTGTGTTTGAGAGTGTGTGTGTGTGTGTGAGTGCGAGTGTGTGTGTGTGTGAGTGCGCGAGTGTGTGTGTGTGAGAGTGCGAGTATGTATATGAGAGTGCGAGTGCGTATGTGAGAGTGCGAGTGTGTATGAGAGTGCGAGTGTGTGTTTGAGAGTGTGTGTGAGTGCGAGTGTGTGTGTGTGTGTGTGTGTGTGTGAGTGTGAGTGTGAGTGTGTGTGTGTGTGTGAGAGTGCGAGCGTGTGTGTGAGATTGCGAGTGTGAGTGCGAGTGTGTGTGTGAGTGCGAGTGTGTATGTGAGAGTGCGAGTGTGTATGTGAGAGTGCGAGTGTGTGTGTGTGAGAGTGCGAGTGTGTGTGTGTGTGAGTGCGAGTGTGTGTGAGTGCGAGTGTGTGAGAGTGCGAGTGTGTGTGTGAGAGTGCGAGTGTGTGTGTGAGAGTGCGAGTGTGTGTGTGAGAGTGCGAGTGTGTGTTTGAGAGTGTGTGTGTGTGTGTGAGTGCGAGTGTATGTGTGAGAGTGTGTGTGTGTGAGTGCGAGTGTGTGTGAGAGAGTGCGAGTGTGTGTGTGAGAGTGCGAGTGTGTGTGTGTGAGAGTGTGAGTGTGTGAGTGCGAGTGTGTGTGTGTGAGTGCGAGTGCGAGTGTGAGAGTGTGTGTGTGTGAGTGCGAGTGTGTGTGAGAGAGTGCGAGTGTGTGTGTGAGAGTGCGAGTGTGTGTGTGTGAGAGTGTGTGTGTGTGAGTGCGAGTGTGTGTGTGTGTGAGTGCGAGTGCGAGTGTGTGAGTGCGAGTGTGTGAGTGCGAGTGTGTATGTGAGAGTGCGAGTGTGTATGTGAGAGTGCAAGTGTGAGTGCGAGTGTGTGTGAGAGTGCGAGTGTGTGTGTGTGAGTGCGAGTGTGTATGTGAGAGTGCGAGTGCGAGTGTGTGTGTGTGTGAGTGCGAGTGTGTGTGTGTGAATGCGAGTGTGTGTGTGTGAATGCGAGTGTGTGTGTGTGAATGCGAGTGTGAGTGCAAGTGTGTGTGTGAGTGTGTGTGTGTGAGAGTGCGAGTGTGAGTGCGAGTGTGTGTTTGAGAGTGCGAGTGTGTGTGTGTGAGAGTGCGAGTGTGTATGTGAGAGTGCGAGTGTGTATGTGAGAGTGCGAGTGTGTATGTGAGAGTGCGAGTGTGTATGTGAGAGTGCGAGTGTGTGTTTGAGAGTGTGTGTGTGTGTGTGTGAGTGCGAGTGTGTGTGTGAGTGTGAGTGTGAGTGTGTGTGTGTGTGTGAGTGCGAGTGTGTGTGTGAGATTGCGAGTGTGAGTGCGAGTGTGTGTGTGTGTGTGTGAGAGTGCGAGTGTGTGTGTGAGTGCGAGTGTGTGTGTGTGAGTGCGTGTGTGTGTGTGAGTGCGAGTGTGTGTGTGTGAGTGCGAGTGTGAGTGCGAGTGTGTGTGTGTGAGTGCGAGTGTGTGTGTGTGAGTGCGAGTGTGAGTGCGAGTGTGTGTGTGAGTGCAAGTGTGTGTGTGAGAGTGCGAGTGTGAGTGCAAGTGTGTGTGTGAGTGCAAGTGTGTGTGTGAGAGTGCGAGTGTGAGTGCGAGTGTGTGTGTGAGTGCAAGTGTGTGTGTGAGAGTGCGAGTGTGAGTGCAAGTGTGTGTTTGAGAGTGTGTGTGTGTAAGTGCGAGTGTATGTGTGAGAGTGTGTGTGTGTGAGTGCGAGTGTGTGTGAGAGAGTGCGAGTGTGTGTGTGAGAGTGCGAGTGTGTGTGTGTGTGAGAGTGCGAGTGTGTGTGTGAGTGCGAGTGTGTGTGAGTGCGAGTGTGTGTGAGTGCGAGTGTGTGAGAGTGCGAGTGTGTGAGAGTGCGAGTGTGTGAGAGTGCGAGTGTGTGAGAGTGCGAGTGTGTGAGAGTGCGAGTGTGTATGTGAGAGTGCGAGTGTGTATGTGAGAGTGCGAGTGTGTATGTGAGAGTGCGAGTGTGTATGTGAGAGTGCGAGTGCGAGTGTGTGTTTGAGAGTGTGTGTGTGTGTGTGTGTGTGTGTGTGCGAGTGCGAGTGCGAGTGCGAGTGTGTGTGTGAGTGTGAGTGTGAGTGTGAGTGTGTGTGTGTGTGAGTGCGAGTGTGAGATTGCGAGTGTGAGTGCGAGATTGCGAGTGTGAGTGCGAGTGTGTGTGTGTGTGTGTGAGAGTGCGAGTGTGTGTGTGTGAGTGCGAGTGTGTGTGTGTGTGCGTGTGTGTGTGTGAGTGCGTGTGTGTGTGTGAGTGCGAGTGTGTGTGTGTGAGTGCGAGTGCGAGTGTGAGTGCGAGTGTGTGTGTGTGAGTGCGAGTGTGTGTGTGTGAGTGCGAGTGCGAGTGTGAGTGTGAGTGTGAGTGCGAGTGTGTGTGTGAGTGCAAGTGTGTGTGTGAGAGTGCGAGTGTGAGTGCGAGTGTGTGTGTGAGTGCAAGTGTGTGTGTGAGAGTGCGAGTGTGAGTGCAAGTGTGTGTTTGAGAGTGTGTGTGTGTGTGCGAGTGTATGTGTGAGAGTGTGTGTGTGAGTGCGAGTGTGTGTGAGAGAGTGCGAGTGTGTGTGTGTGAGAGTGCGAGTGTGTGTGTGTGTGAGAGTGCGAGTGTGTGTGTGTGTGAGAGTGCGAGTGTGTGTGTGTGTGAGAGTGCGAGTGTGTGTGTGTGAGAGTGCGAGTGTGTGTGTGAGAGTGCGAGTGTGTGTGAGAGTGCGAGTGTGTGAGAGTGCGAGTGTGTGAGAGTGCAAGTGTGTGAGAGTGCAAGTGTGTGAGAGTGCGAGTGTGTATGTGAGAGTGCGAGTGTGTATGTGAGAGTGCGAGTGTGTATGTGAGAGTGCGAGTGTGTATGTGAGAGTGCGAGTGTGTATGTGAGAGTGCGAGTGCGAGTGTGTGTTTGAGAGTGTGTGTGTGTGTGTGAGTGCGAGTGTGTGTGTGTGAGTGTGAGTGTGAGTGTGAGTGTGAGTGTGTGTGTGTGTGTGTGTGAGTGCGAGTGTGTGTGTGAGATTGCGAGTGTGAGTGCGAGTGTGTGTGTGTGTGTGTGAGAGAGTGCGAGTGTGTGTGTGAGTGCGAGTGTGTGTGTGTGAGTGCGAGTGCGAGTGTGTGAGTGCGAGTGTGCGAGTGTGCGAGTGTGCGAGTGTGCGAGTGTGCGAGTGCGAGTGCGAGTGTGAGTGTGAGTGCGAGTGTGTGTGTGTGAGTGCGAGTGTGTGTGTGTGAGTGCGAGTGTGTGTGTGTGAGTGCGAGTGTGAGTGCGAGTGTGTGTGTGAGTGCAAGTGTGTGTGTGAGAGTGCGAGTGTGAGTGCAAGTGTGTGTTTGAGAGTGTGTGTGTGTGAGTGCGAGTGTATGTGTGAGTGCGAGTGTATGTGTGAGAGTGTGTGTGTGTGAGTGCGAGTGTGTGTGAGAGTGCGAGTGTGTGTGTGTGAGAGTGCGAGTGTGTGTGTGTGAGAGTGCGAGTGTGTGTGTGTGAGAGTGCGAGTGTGTGTGTGTGAGAGTGCGAGTGTGTGAGAGTGCGAGTGTGTGAGAGTGCGAGTGTGTGAGAGTGCGAGTGTGTGAGAGTGCGAGTGTGTGAGAGTGCGAGTGTGTATGTGAGAGTGCGTATGTGAGAGTGCGTATGTGAGAGTGCGAGTGTGAGTGTGAGTTTGAGAGTGTGTGTGTGTGTATGTGAGAGTGCGAGTGTGTGTGTGAGAGTGTGTGCGCGAGCA